>NC_133622.1:22730184-22882684 GCF_048593235.1 Sminthopsis crassicaudata | reverse complement strand
ATCAGAGTCTCTCAGGAAAAGCATCACTTCTGATCTGAAGGAAGCAGGAGTCATGAGAAGCAGTATTAATTGTACTCCCAAGACATCAGGGAATTTTTATGGCTAAGGACCAGAATGCAGATCAGGAGAGCAGAGATCCCACCTCATACCAGATCACAATAACTTAAAAAACTTAAACATTTTCAATTGCTCAAAATTAGTTCTAAAAACAGTCTTGTGAAAAACCCTGAAACTTGAGATCATGCTTTTTATCTCTGAATTATAAGAACAATATCTAACTTTGACATTGAGTTCAAAATCAAAAAGTAGCATAGGAAAAGGAGCAAACAATAACAACAAAAAGCACTTGACCATAAAAATATTCCACAGTGACAGAGAAGATCAAGACCAAATTTTAAAAGAAAATGAAGTCAAAACAACTGCAAGCAAATATTCAAAAGAGTGTAAACTGAATACATCAAAAATAATTTGTTAAAAAGCTAAAATTATTTTCAAAAACAAGTACATGTAGTAGAGGAAAATTGAGTAAAGAAAGGAGAGCAAAAGAAGAAAATTATGAAAAGACAAGTCAACTTGGTAAGAATAATAATAATAAAAAAGATTACTTAAGAAAATAATAAATTAAAAAAAAATAAAATTTACCAAATTGGGGAGGGGGTGAGGGGAGAACTTCAAAAATGATTGGGTCAAAGAGCAAGTTCTGAAGATAAATGATTTAGATAAAAAGAATAACAATGAGACATTGCCATTTTTATTATATTAGCTCTGCCTATCCATGAGCAATTGATATTTTTTCTGGTTGATTAGAAACTATTTCTTATTTCTGCCTTTCTCCATTTAATTGTGAGAATTTTATGCCCTAATACATAGTCAATTTTTGTGTAGGTGTCATATGTTGCTGAAGAAATGGTGTGTTCCTTTCTCCCCTAGTTAATTTTCTCCATAGAACTATCATATTTAATTTTTTTAAAGAATTCCATTAACCTCCCTAGCTTCTTTTCTTGCTTATTTTTTGGCTAGATTTGTATGATTCTGAGAAAGGAAGATTGAGGTCCCCCCTCTAATATTATTTGTTGTCTTTTTCTTCCTGTAACTAACTAGCTTAAGATTTTTCTCTAAGAATATGGAAAGCTATACTACTTGGTGCATATGTATTTAGTAATGTCTCTACTTCATTGTTTATGATACCCTTTATCAAGCTATAGTTTTCTTTCTTATCTCTTTTAATTAGATTTTTTTTGCTTTGTCTGAGAATATAATTTGCAACCTCTTTTTTTTGTTGTTTTTGCTTCAGCTAAAGCATAAAAAATTCTGTTGCAGCCTTTAAAATTACTCCATATGTATCTGCATCAAATGTGTTTCTTTTAAAGAACATATAGGATTCTGCTTTTTAATCCTCTCTATTATTCACTTTGATCATATGGGAGAGGTCATGCCATTCACATTCACTGTTATGATTACCAGCTCTGTATTTCCCTCCATATAATTTTCTCCCCTGTGTATATTTTTATTTTTTATTTTACCCTGTCCCATCTTAGTAGTTTTGTTCATAACACCCACTCTCTACTTGCTCTACTTTTTATCACTCCTCCCCCTTCTCTTATCCATTTTCCTAGTGTTTTTGTCTTCCCTTCTATTCAGCTCCTCCTTTTTCTTTCCCATTTCTCTTACTTCTTTATAGGGTAACATAAATTTCTATATCTAACTGAATAAGTTATTTCCTCTTAGTTGGATAATGTTCATTTCCCTTCCTTCTTTGCTTCTATTGTAATAGTTCTTTTTGTGCCTTTTCATGTGATGTAATTTGTCAGTTATAACTCCTCTTTCCTGTTTTCCCAGTATAATCCTTTTTCCATCCTGTATTATCTTAATCTTTGATATCATCATATCAAAGTCCATTTACAACCATTCTTCATCCACGTATGCCCCAATAACAGATACAATTCTCAAGAGCTATTTTTCCCATCTACAGATGTAAGTATTTTAACCTTTAAATGATACTTATCTTTCCTCTTGTTTACCTTTCTATTCCATTCTTGAATCTTGTTTGAAGATCAAATTTTCTGTTTAGTTCTGCTTTTTTTTTTTTAATAGAAATTTTGCCACTTATATCTTAGGTAAATAATAAATTCTAGATTGAATTTATTTTTATTGGTTATTATGAGAAGATTGATACAATAATTTATAAGTGGTTCTCTGAAATTTTGGTTGATCTTTACATTGATTATCATAATTCTTGCCAATTTCAAGGTTGTTTGTCTTTGTAGTATGACTGTTATTATAGAGTTGTTATCCTGAGTCAATTCATATCATTCTCAATCTATGTCTTCCAAATTATTTGCTTTTATAATATTGAAATTTATATATTTTTCTTGATCTACTTCACCCAACATAAGTTCATATCAGTTTTCCATGTCTCTTTTAAATTAGCTATTTCATTATTTCTTATAATACAACAGTATTTTATCACATTCATACAGAACGGACTTCCATAAATCAATGGATAAGCACTGATCTTGAAATCAGAAAGGCAAGATCGAATTTAATATCTCAGTGTAGCTATGTGATTTTAGGCAAGCCAACTTTTTCATCTGAAATATGGTAATAACAATAGTATCTACCTCCTGGTTTTTTCTGTAATGAAATGAGATAATCTATGTTAGACATTTAGTAAAATGACTAGTACTTACCTGTCCAATGAATGCTTATTTTTCCATTCTTTTTACTCTTTTTACTCTTTCTTTTTGTTTTTATCCCTTACCACTCCTTATTCATCAGTTTCTAAATAATATCTATATGTATAGTTTCCAGATTTTTGCAATTACATGAAGAACTACTATAAATATTATTGTAGATCAAGGACCTTTTCTTATTTCTTTGATATTTGACAGATATAGGCATAACAAAGTTATAGCTGGATCAAAGGGCTTGCAGAATCTAGTAATTTTTTTCACATTATTCCAAATTGCATTTCAAAAGATTTCTGCCCAATTATATATCCATTAAGAATGCATCATTGTGTTACTTTTCCCATAGTCCCTCTATTTGATTTTCTTTTTTTGTTGTTGTTAAATCATCTTTGTCAAACTTATAGGTAAATTTTTATAATTTCTTCAGTTTTAACTTTTTAAATGATTATTAGTGATTGGGAATTTTTTTTTTCACAAAGCTTTAAATAGTCTTTTTTTCACTTTGATATCTTTATGCTCATATCTTTAAACTATCAGTTGAGAAATGACTTTTATTCTTATAAATTTGAATCAATTTTTTATGGAGATCTAGAATTAAAACTTTATCAGAGAAACTTGCTACAATTACTTTCCCTGAAATTTGTTTTCCTTTTAATCTTAGCTTTATTGGATTATTGTGTGTAAAACTTTATTTTTATCCATTTAATGTTCTGTAATCTTCTCTATCACTTCTTTAATAATGAATTTGTTTTAACTCCATATATCTAAATAGGTAATTTCCCCAATATTTTCCTAATTTGTTTATGATGTGACATTTCATATTTAGGACACATAACTATGTTGAACTTATCTTGATAAGAGTCATGAGTTTTTGCATTGTTTTTTTTCATACTACTATTCAATGTCCTCAGTGATTTTTGTCAATTTATAAATTATCTCTATAGCTATGTTATTTGCTGCTGCTACTGCTAATAATTATTATAGAATAATGACATTTATTGCACAATAATCATAAAATAAGCATTCTATAATAATTGTAAAGCAAATATATTCATATAAAATTGTATTGTCATGTAAATTATTTTCCATACATATTATATTATTAATATAGCTATGATTTATATAATATTTAATGTTTGCAAAACTGTTACAAATAAGAAATCTAAGGCAGGGAAAGGTCATACTTCTATCTGAAGTACCCTTCCATTATAACATAGCTATTGAATCCATATTTGACCTGAAGTCTTCTTGACTATAGGTAAGGTGGTCTATCTTTTGAGAGACCATAAACTAGATTTGTTAAATGAATGATGCCACGCTGATTGATCTCTTATTTTAATAAATTCCAGATTGTTTTTAAGAATTGTTGCTTTGTTGTATACTTTGAGATCTATCATAGCTGGGTGGCAGATCCTTCATCCCTCTTTGTTTTCAGTATTACCCCAGATATTCTTAACCTTTTTCCCCTCTATATACATTTTGTTCTTATTTTTCTAGTTTGGTAAAATAAAAATAAATAAATATACCACTTTCTTCTTTTCATTAAAAATTCCTAATATTTTATCTATCTAAAAATAATAACAAAGGGTCCAACATTTATTTAGGGCAGTTGTGTGGGACAGTAGATAGAGTGCCAGACCTGATGTCAGTAAGACTATTCTTCCTTAATTCACATCTCTCTTCAGATTTGACCCTGGAGAAGACCTTAACTACATTTGCCTCAGTTCATTATCCATAAAATGAACAACAAAATCAAATGACATACCAGTCTCATATACTTACCAAGATATTCCCAAATGAAGTCATAAAGAGTTGCACACAACAGAAATAATTGAAAAAAAAAAAAAGAAAACATTTATTTTTTAATCTAAAGTATACTTGTTTCTTTTCATTTATGTTAGTCACTTCTTTGATTTTCAAGTTTCCATTTTGGTGTTTATTTGAGATTTTTTAGAATATTGATTGTGAGACTTAGTTGTGTTGCCAATTTAAAGCTATTATTTCTCTCTTTTCTTAATACAGTTTTTAGAGGTATACATTTTCCCCCAGGAATTGTTTTGCTTAGATCCTTAAAACTGTGGTATATTATCTCATTTAATGACATCTATAATGTAAATATTTATTTATGTATGCTTTGTTCTTTATTACATCAATTATTCAGGATTAAATTATTTAGTCTACAATTGGTTTTTAACCCTTGTTCAGCATCTTTTAAATTTCATGTTATTGTATTATGACTGATACTGGATGTTGCTGGGATTGAAATCAGTGATGAAAAGAAACTCAGGAAACTCAGTTCTAACCATATTCCATTTGATTAGCAAGGCTAGAAATTGCTAATAAGTGGGATCTGAGGCTTCAGTAACCAAGGACTGAATGTTAAGTCAATAAAACTTTCTTATAATAATCAATAAAGAGCAACTGTGACAAATTACAAAATCATGACCACCTTGTATAATTATGATCCCTGATTGGTCATCACAGAGGGTGTTAAATACAAATTGTATTAGTTTTGGAAAATCATATATATATATATATATATATATATATATATATATATATATATTTCTCTTTTCTGTTTACCTTTTTATAATTTTGTTTTGTCTTGTACTTAAAAATTAATTTTTTTTCTATTCATCTCTGCCCTTTTCATCAGAAATGCTTGAAAGTCTTCTATTTCATTGAATATCTGTTTGTTGTTGTTGTTTTTTTTTTTTTTTTCCTCAAAGAATATATTTAGTTTGGGGGACACTTTTGTTTGTTTTTTCTAGGTAGATAATTCTTGATTGTAATCTTAGCTCATTTTCCTGTTAGAATACAATATTTCTAGCTCTCAAATCCTTTCATGTAGAAAGTACTACTAAATCTTGTGTTATCCTGATTTTGGTTCCATTATATTTGAATTATTTATTTCTAACTGCTTGTGATATTTTCTTCTTGACCTGGGAACTTTGTAATTTAACTACAATATTGCTGGCAGTTTTCATATTGATATCTGTTTTAAGAAGTGACTGGTGGATTCTTTCAATTTCCCTTTTCCCCCAGTGCTAGAATATCAGGATCATTTTTCCTTTATAATCTCTGAAGAGATTAAGTCTAAGTTATCTCTCCCTCTCTCCCTTTCCCTCACTTCCCTCTCTTCCTCTCCCTCCTTCATTTCTTCACTTTCTCTTTCTTTTCTCTCTCTACCTTTCCTCTCTCTTCCTTTTTCTCTCTCTCCCCCTTTTTCTCTCTCCTTTTCTCTTTCTCTCTCCATTCCTCTCTCTCCCCCTTTTCTCTTTTTTCTCCTCTCTTTTGTTTTCATGACTTTTAAATATTCAAATAATTCTTAAATAACATTTGGAACTATGTTCCAATTTGGTTGTTTTTCCAATTAAATATTTATACTTTTTCTTTCTTTTCATTTTGTATTTTTTTCTTGATGTATTATAAAGTTTTTAGATTCTCCTTGCTCAATTCTAATTTTTAAGGAATTATTTTCTTCAGTGAGCTTTTGTACATCCTTGACCAGTTCCAGTTTTTAAGAACTTCTTCAGTGAAGTTTTTACTTCTTTTCCATTCAACAAATTCTGCTTTTTGAAGTCTTATTTTCTTCATTAGAATTTTGTGTATCTTCCATTTTTCAAGTTGTTGTTTTTTTTTGCCAATATTTTTGTGCCTCCTTTACTTAGATGTTGATTTTTTCATGATTTTCTTGCCTCATTCTTTTTCCCCAATTTTCTTCTCCCTATCTTGATTTTAAAAAATCCTTTTTGAGTTCTTCATGACCTGATCTCAATTCATATTTTCCTTTTAAGCTTTGTATGCAGTAGTTTTGACTTTATCTTTTTTCTGAGTTTGTATTTTCATCTTCCCTGTCACCATATTGTCTATAGTCAGGATCTTTTTTTGCTGTTTGATCATTTTCCCACCCTATTTCTCAATTTTTAAACTTTGCTAAAGTGGAGCTTTGCTTCTGAAATGGAGTATCCCAAGCTTTAGGTTTGTGCAGCTGTTTTGAGAAGTAATTCTGAAGAAGTGTAATTTTTTTCAGTTTTTCCAAGATTGGTATGATCTAGGGAGATATGTATTTACTACTCTCTTGGCTTGTGTTCTTGTCTGAGTGACCACAAGCACATTTTTCATCCTGAAATTGTGACAGGATTCTAGATTTCCTGAGGCCATAACCTCTTTTATTCCTATTGTTTCTCCTTACTTTGAGATGGCAATCTAGGCTTATAGCCCAGATCCAAGCAATATAGGGAATGCAAGTGTTCTGCCTCCAGTACCAACAAAGAGACCATTGTAATCTCCTTTTGACAAGTTTTCTGATACCTTTACTGTCTATTAGCTATTGGTTGAAAAGTCCAGGGTCTTTGCTACTGCCATCATTGATCCAACATCTTCCAATACCTGCTGTTGGTTTGCTGGGCAATTGCCTGTGTTACATTTTTACCAGGATGCAACAGATCTTTCTTGTAGAAATTCTAAGTTGTCTTAAGTTGTAAAATTATTTTACTTTCTCCTTTTGTGAGTTTTATACTTCACATTTTGTTTTGAGGTAAAAATCAAAGTTGTTTGTAAGACTTTGTGAGAGATTTTAAAGGGCTGAAACTCTTGAGTTAATGCACTGGGGTAAGTCAATCAAGCACTTGAGGATAATTACCAATTGGATAATGCTCTATAAGAATTTGCTTAGAAAATGGCCCTTCCCACTATCCTGTACTGGCCTAATAGTTTGGTGTACACAGAGAATTGTGGGAGGGACTAAGGAGCAGAGTGAGACTAGCCAGAGTCACTTCTGGGCGGGAGACAAAGAGGTGAAGTCACAGAGATCCTGCATCTATCCCCTTGATTTCTACAGCTAAAAACCAAGAATAAAGACTTTTGCTTATCCTGACTCTGGCTGATTCTAAGGTATCCAGGGCGCTAATGCGGCCATCACAAGAGATCTTGGGAAAGTCCCTGGCTTTTCTCCAAGTGCCAGTATTTTCAAGGAGATTACATTCTACCAAGAGAAAATAAAGCATAAAGTAGATCTGGAAAGTAGGTAGGAGGAAAAGGTACCCTGAAGAAAAAAGTGAAGATGACCAGTCTGAAATATGATTTGTGCTAGGAGTGAAGTATGTCTGGGGCCTCTTATAAAATGACAGTCCTAAACATGGACTCATTAATCTGGAGAGCAAGCCAGAGGGCAGATGAGTGTGCTACAGCTAAGCTAGGTTGCCCAAGGAATGAAATGAATTGGATTGGATTATAAATAAGCAATATAATGGCATTTAGAAAAGTCAAAAATGACCCTGTAGTATCAGAGTCATGGTCTATCCTTTCTTCCATGAATGTGTCCTGACCAAACATATTTCTGATGAGCATTCCTACATGAGAAATCTGACTATATGTGTTCCCTCCAAGTGTTCTCTCTTCCCATTGAAAATGTATATTATATTTATTAATCACATTGTAGGTTTAAGGAGGAAATCATTAATTGCTTTTGGTTATTTGACTGTGTTCCCTCTCTGACTATTCAAAGCTTCTTCATGGGCTGTGGTTATAGGGATGCAGTTTACAAAATACTTAGAATGTAAGGTCTTATAAGCCGGAGTCAGGGTAAGCAAAAGTCTTTATTCTAGGTCTTTAGTGGTAGAGATGAAGAGAGTGGTCATGTAGGATCTCTGTGACCTCACCTCTTTGTCTCTCTTGCCTTAGTGACCCTGGCTAGTCTCACTGCACCTCATAGTCCCTCCCACAATTCTCTGTATAGACCAAATGATTGGGCCAGCACAGGATAGTGGGAAGGGCCATTTTCCAAGCATATTCTTATAGAGTATTGTCCAATCAGTAATTAGCCTCAAGTGCTTGATTGTCTTACCCCAGTGCATTGACTCAAGACTTTCAGCCCTTTAAAATAAGACACTTAGCATCTAGTATATTTGTTTTGTAATTGGATGGAGAAAGGAAAGAATTCTCCGGGTATATGTTAGGACAAGAAGAGAGATTGAATTGAATGACCTTTGAATGTTCTTTCTAACTCCAATCTTGACATTAATGGAAAATATAGAGAGATGTATTAATAAATAGAGATGAAGGGGAAGGGATTTTGATTTATTTCATTTATTTTCCTTTTCTATTTCTAAAACACAGTTTTAACTATTCATATTCTTTCTCCATTTAATTTTTAATTCAAAAGTTAAATTTTTGCTTTCATTTACTAATTCATGTATGCTCATCTATGATCAGCATTTATAGAAACTTGCCAAATTTAATTTATATAAAACTAGCTAATTAAAAATCAAAATTTAGTCAGAGAAGAGAAAATGATAGTTTTATCATATGAAAATGCAATTTCAATACCTTTACCTATGAGTCTTGTCACATTTCTCATGTTTTCTCAAATCAGTTTGGTTCTAATGATAAGTTATTGCAGTATCATTCCCAAATCTTCCAAAATTAGCTGTCTTTTCAAAAAAGAGCTATGATAATACTCTTGCAAATGCTTTTTTTGTTTCCTTCATGGTATTGTGTGTTTAATGTTTTTGTTTTTGTTTTGTAGGCAAGCTGAATTTCTTTCATATTGTTTATCTTTACTTACATTTCAGGGAATAACACTTGGAAATAAATTCTTAGGAAGTTTTTCAATCACATGCAAATTAAGGCCATTGTTGTGTTTTTTCCCCCTTTTTTGCTTCAAACAGTGGCCTTAGCATAATACTCTCAAATTATTTGGCTGCATATATTTAGAATAAGCACACTTACAAAGCTGATTGGAGACTAGTGTTTTGCCCTTTGCTATGGTTTCCAGAAAAAAAAAATTCCTCAATTCCATGAGTAATTTTCACTCATTTATATTGCATGAAAAATATTCCTTTACAAACCATCTGTTTCAAGGTACACAGCTTATTGATTCCCATCACTGTAATAAAAGAATCTGAGGGAATAATAATCACTCTCAATCTTTCTCTCTTCCTCTATTCTTCTCTTTTCTTTATGTCTTTTTCTGTTTCCCTTTCTCACATATTTTTCCTCCCTCTCTCCTTTTCCATCTCACCATTAATCAATTAAATCATAGCTAAGGTTATATATCTAAACTAAGTAAAAAAAATTGCAAATCATTTAGTTGAATGAAATAGAGGATATCATTAGAGAAATGTATGAACAAAAGAAAAATAATGTGTCAATCATGCAATGAGGAAAAAAAAATATTCCATAGGCTATGGAATATATATATATATATATATATATATATATATATATATATATATATATATATATATATATATATATATATATATATATATATATATATATATATATATATATATATATATATATATATATATATATATATATAGGCTATAGGCACTTCCATGAGTGTCTTTACTATATAAAGGAAAAGCATGTAAAATAATCAGCACCATGGGTATGCTTTTAGTGAACTTATGGGAGGACAAAAACAATTGTCTCTCAGGTTGAATAGACAAAAATGATCCATGTTCTACCTCATCAAAAAGACAAATCCATTCAGCTAGGTGGAGCACTGGAATTGGAATCAAACTGTGTGATCCTAAGCAAGTAAGTTAACCTTTGTCTACCTCAGTTTCCTCAGCTCTAAAATAGGGATAATAAAAGCACCTTCTTCCCCTTGTGAGGATCAAATGAAATATTGGTAAAATATTTAACACATTGCTTGATACAGAGCAGGTCCTTTAAAATTGCTGTTCCCTTTCTTTCCCCTGCCTTTCTCCAATATTTCTGAGGATTTTATTTACATTGATCCTGTGCTACTTTATTATGTACTATATTCACAATCATGTTTCATGTGTATGTAAAAAAAAAAGGGGCAGGAGGTTCAGTTCTTTAGGTTTATGCAGTCAGCAGGTGTCAGGGATAGGATATGGGGGGGGCGAACTTTTCTGTCTCCAAGTTATTTCTGTTATGTTACATATCATATGGCTCCTGGTAAATATTAAGTGTTTTTTTTTTTTAATGTAGAGAAGTTTTATTTTTTTCATTTTTTGTTTTGCTAGCCTCTACTATAGTAATTTTTTAATGTAAAATAATAGAACAAGTTGTCTTAATCCTTTTTTGTGCAGTCTAGTAGTGAAGATCATATGTTTGTTCGCAAAATAATGGTTCTTTGTTTTTTGTTTTTTGTTTTTAAATATAAAATGGAAAGGATAATGAAGAAAATCAATATTATTGAAATAGTCAAATTCATAGACCCCTGATTAAGAAGCACAAAGAGGGAGATTTTCTCCAAGTTTCCTTTTTTTTTTTTTTTCCCAAACTTCTTCATTTGAAATGGTTTCTTGGCACATATAGGTGTTTAATAAATGCTAGTTGGCTGACTTAGTCCCTATACTTATTTTACAAATTCTGGAACTCTTGAAGACATGATCAATGAAATCTGTATTTATTCAAGAGATTGGCTTAGCATTACCCTTTGGGGAAAAAAGTATACCCCCAAAAAATAAATCCCAGATCATAGCTTGCTGTTGCCATTACTTGTACTAGCTACTTCTTCCAAATGGGGTAGGATAAAGCTAAAGGTATGTAAACCACTTTCAATAAAATGAAATGCTTCGAAAGCCAACCATGTCACACAAAATGATTCACAAATGTCAGCTATTATTTTTTGTGTAAAGAAAATTTAATCAAGTTAAGCAATTTAATGTTTACATTCCCTATAGAAACTCTTACTGTAATTAAACTGTACATTAGAAATCTAAAACTAAGAGTAATAAAATTTAGAATTTGTGATTGTTTTCCCTTTTTGCCAGTATAGCTAGTATGCTTCATAATTTTCATAAACAAACATTTACGTATCGTATTCCAAGGCAGTTGGCTTATGTTTCTGTCGCTTTTAAATTTTAAAAAGAAAACATATGAGAAAATTTTGCATTAGAATGATCACAAAACCAAATTCAAATTCAGGTAAAAAAAATAGTTCAGGTGAACCAAGTTCCATTTTCTGTGAGTCATTTTTTTTTCCTCTTTCTAAGAGATATCAGAAAGATTTCTGAAATAATTAAAATGAGGCTTTAATAAATTTAGAAGTGCTGCCTTCATTTCCTTATGCAGATAATGGAAGAAGATGCTTTCTTCATCTTTATTTGATAAGAGCAGTTCATCCCTTTCTGAGCCCACTAAAATTTCTCAACTGGTCATATAGTTAGTATAACTGAGCCCCCAAGAAGAGCTTATTCAGAAAGCTTCATGGGAGATGTAGTTCAAATAGTCCTTAAATGACATGTCTCAGCTTCATTGGGCTGACCAGGAAAACAAAGGAACAGTGATTCAGACACCTTGGGACAAAGCCAGCATTCTTCCTTTCTCTGGGCTTGAGTATCAGTACAATATTTCAAAGGAAAAAAAATTGCTTTGGCAAGAGAGTTGATTCATGTCTCGTTAGCCATATTGACATCATGCTACTTCCCACATATAGGAAGAGATGACTGGAATAATGGTATCATAAATAAAGGGCTGAGAACATGGCACTGCACATCTCCCCTCCTAGTTCTCAGGAAGATGAGTGCTTCTAGAGCACATTATAAATGTTTCAGATGATGTCAAAGTGCAAAAAGACACTAGAAATAAATGCAATCTTAACAACCACATTGACGCCATCTGTAACAAAGGGATAGGTGGTTGGGATCCGTGTACCTGCATCAACCAGATGGAACATATGGATCGGGTGACAAATTAATCTAGTAATTATTACATATCTGGCCAGTAATGAGACCCTATGGACTAAGCCTGAGAAAAGTGGGATGCATTCATCTAATTAAAATTTTCATTGTACAGAAAATCAATGCATAGGATAGAAGTGGGGAAGGGATCTAATATGTATTTCATTATATACCAAAAATGTAATAGACTGGTACTATCATGTAAAGAGGAAAAGATGTGACCATGAAGGAACCTGAGCATGGAATCAAAAAACTTGTCATATAATGCCTCTCTCCCTACCTATATGACCTTGGGTAAGCTACATCATTTCTCTGAATCACAATTTATTCATCTGCAAAATGGGTTTGTTATCAGCTTTATACGTTTCTTGAAAGAAAAATGTTATAAAATTTAAATTCTTCTACGTGTGTATTATTACTTTTTATTCTATTAAAGAGAGGGGATAAGATCACATCACTCTACTGCAGGCCCTCATTATTTCATTCCTACATTACAATAATAGCCTACAACTGAGTCTGTCTGACTTAAGTCTCTCCTCACTCCCATTCATCCCATGTTTGGTGAAGTGATTTTTCGAAAATACAGATCTGATTGTGTCACCACCCACCCAATTGGAAAATTCTAATGGTTCCCTGTGGGTTCCAGGATCAAAAACAAAATGTTCTTTCTCATATTCAAAATTCTTTATAAGCCATATTCTTCCTATCTAGCCTGTTTTCTTATACGTTACTCCCCAACATGTATTCTCAAATCGAAAAACACTGATCTAGTGACTGTTCCATGAACAAGATATTCCATCTTTCAGCTTTGGGTATTTTTTCCAGTTGTTCCCCATTACCAAAACACTCCCTCCTTCATTCTGCTTACTGACCACCCACAAAACCAACCCAGCTTCCTTTAGAGTCTCAGTAAAATCTCACCTTATAAGGAAATATTCCCCTATCTCTTTTACCCTGAGTGCTTTCCTTCTATTATTTCCCATTTATCTTACTTGGAGTTTTCTTTGTACATAGTTGTTTGTACATTGTCTTCCCTGTTCAATTATGAGCTCATTGAGAGCAGGGTCTGTCTTTTGCCTCTTCTTTATATCCCCAGATTTTAATACAGTCCCTAGCATATAGGGTACGTAATTTATTGAATGATTGTTTGAACTAGAGGGGGGATAAAAATATAGCCCTGGAACAAGTCAGCCTAAAAAGGAATGAACAAATATGTGTTTAGGGAATGAAAGAGTAAAATATTTGGAATTCAGTTCTGATGGTCATGTATTGAAAGAGGGATCTAATCCCCACAAAGCCATTTATATGCACATCAAAGGCTGGTGGCTGTTATTCAAAATGCAATATCTATGCAGAGCACCAGGTGGCATTCCAAACTGTGCTGCTCTGGCTCCCTGCCTCTGTCTTTCCTTGCTGGAACAGCTGCTAAATTCCAATCTTGGGCAATCTACTCGGAGCCATCCGAACATGTGTTGAACATGCACCTCTTTACACTCCCACACCTCTTCCGCTCAGCTTCTTGCCCTGGGGATACATTTTATATGTATGTATATGTATATGAATATTTACAGTTAGATAGATCCATTCATCCATCTATCCATTTATTAGCCTGAATCACCACAATTGCTAGTTTCTTCATTGAGAGGAATTCTTAAATTGGAACTGGAACTATGGGAAATATGAATTCAGTATGTTATTCTGTTGCCATTGCATATCTAGAATCTATGTGGATAGTGGATGCTAGCTTTGATTCTCCTTTTCCATCAATAACTGTAACATTTTATAAAACTAGCCTCCCTGCAAGTACAGATACAGCCTGGATACTGGATTTGCTAGTTACAAGCCAAAAGTCTAGTGAAGAAAATTTGTGATATCCCCTGCCCAGCTGTTTCAGATTATTTATTCCATAAGCATCCCTGACACAGTAGTTCCATACTGCTGTAAAAAGAGGATTATGAAAATTAAGCATTAATTCAAAAAGCTGATATAATAGGTATCAATCTTTAAATTTATTTAGTTCAATTTAGCTTATATACAAACATATATATATACATACACACAGATGCATATACCCATACAAACACACACACACACAATTTTATCCAAGGAAAGCATAATTTTAGAATGAAAATCTCAGAAGTATTTCTGTAATTTCACAGGAGCCCCTAAGTGTTTTTTAAATTAACTTGTGAATTAACTTAACTTTTTGTAACTGTGCAGAAAGAACTTCAGAATATATTCTGGCTGACTTAGGGATAAGTATATATCATTTGATTCTATTAATGAAGGTAAATAAAATTCAGCTAAAATATTTCTTAGCTCAAATAATTCACTAAAAACTAAGATTTCTCTGTTATGATTTTGAAAGAAGCTGCACATAACAAAATTTCATTAAATCCTCACAACTTTTTTAGGTACCCGTAAGTATTTTTCTCTCCATTTCAAAAATAAGGAAACTAAAATCTAGGTATTAATACTTCCCCCTGGTCACACAGAGAGGAGGGAATGGAATTTTGGACTCAAATCTAGATATCATTTTAAATCAGTGTTTGTTTTCATGGTACCCACTGTCTATCTCCTTTTACTTCCTTGTTCTTCCTATATGTGCTTAATCTTGAGTTATAATGATACATAGTTTTCTTTAGATTTTTCACAAAGCAAAATGGCTTAAAATAGTGTGAAAATATTAATACAGGGATATAAATGTGTGTGTGTATTATATATATATATATATGTGTGTGTGTGTGTGTGTGTGTGTGTGTGTGTGTGCAATATATATATATATATATATATATAATACACACACACACATATCCAGCAAGTACCTGGTGAAGTAGAAAGAGCACTTGGCTTGGAGTCAGGAATACCTCATTTCAAATCCAGATTCAGACATATAGATAGCTATGTGATCCTTTTTGCCTCAACTTTCTCATCTGAAAAGTGACCTGGAGAAGGAACTGGGAAACTACTCTAAAATCTTTGCCCAAAAAACCCCCAAAGGTGGTTACAATGAGTCAGACAGGACTGAAAAATGACCAAAGAACATATAGCTAAAGGGGAAGGGAAAAGAGAGAGAGAAAGTGTGTGTGTGTGTGTATGTGTGTGTGTGTGTTTACATATATGCAATTGTGCTTTGAAGATAGACAGTTGAGCAAATTAATGGATTTTATAAATCTTTTATTTGCCTTCCTGAGTAAAAAGACTAAATTGTAATCTCATATTTTGTACTGTGATACATTTGGCACACATAACACATACAGAAATATTGAACTTCTTAGTGGTCTATTTGAACACAAGGCACTAAGCATTAAGAACTTTCCATTTACTAGCTTTCTGTGCACAGAACACCAATTCATGAAAATGGTAGCTTCACATGGATCAAGAGACCACCCTAAGTGCCTACTTACAATGATAAAAGTACATCTGGAGGGGTTGCTACAGCTAAAGATTGCTAAACAGAATCTTTTACAGAAATATCTTAAAAGCATGGCTGATTTTTACCAATACTGTGTCTCTGTAACTGTCGCTAAGTTACTAGCATGCCAGGTACCCTAAGAGGAAAGATTGAAAGAAAGAAAAAAAAAGAAGAAAAGAAAGAAGGAAAGAAGAAAGGATGGAGGGAAGGAGAGAAAGGAAAGGAGAAAGAAAGGGAAGGAAAGGAAAGAAGGGAAAGGAAGGGGGGAAAAGAAAGAACTAGGCACCCTGCTCCTATGTCATCATAAGAGAAGTCTTAGCTATCATTATATTTTCTTTAATTGCACAAATTCTGATATATGCTATAACTAACCTGATAGACTAAAATTTGGTATAAAATGATCTTGTTCTACAATTCTCATTTACCTTATAGGTTTATCATGAGGAAAACACTTAGTAAAACATTAAGATCTTTTTATATTTTCTATTATTAACATTTATTATCATCATTAGCCTATTTCTACAGGATATTAATATGTTTCTAGACTGCACAATGGGGTGCATTTGTTATTTGTTGCTCAACCACCAGGATTGCTTGGTTTACTTAAAATATTCCATAGGGTGCTCCCTTTGATAATGCTAGATTGATGTTCTAATGAATTTTCCAATTTTCTAATGAAAATTTGATTTCAGTAATAGGGAGCTAAGAGGGGCAGGGAAAGAAACATAGGGCCTGGAGTTTGGAAGACTATTTTTCTTGATTTCAGATCTGTTGTCATACATTTATTTGTTGTATGACACTAGAAAAGTCACTGAATCCCCTTTGACCCTATTTGCTTATCTGTACAATAAACCAGTGAACTAAATAGCAAACCACTCCCGTAAATTTGCCCACAAAACTCCAAATGGAATTATGAATCAAATGTGACTAAAATGACTCAGCACAACAGGAATATAAGCCTCCAAAAAGTTATAACAAAGTCCATTTTCCATAGTTGTTACACCCAACATGGCCCTGAGATCTTCTTCAAATTAATTAAATATCACCAGAGCATGTGGACTGTCTACCAGTTGTGGTTTTTTCTTCTTATTAAACCAAGGACTCTTTCCCCCCTCTTATTGACATGTTTTCCTAATAATATTGTTCACACTTTCTATCAAAGTCTTTGTTGGTGATGATCATGTTCACCTATTACTTCTCCATTGTCTTATGGGTAATGCAGATTCTTCAGAGTATCAACTATTCTAGGACTAGTTAGATACACCAACACCACAAATAAAGTGATGCTAAAAATCATAGGGATGGAAAAATTTAAAATAATAATAGTAATAAATATTAACTCATGAAATAATTGAATTTACTTAACTGTTCTTTGACTCAGTTTCTTTATCTAAAAAAAAAAAAAAATCTTTCCAGGATAGTTGTACAGTTGTATAAAAAATAATTTTAAAGCCCTTAGCAAACAGCCTGTTATATCATGCGTTATATAAATAATACCTATTATTGTTGTTGCTATTATTATTATTATTATTATATAAATTAACTATGTATTGTATTTTACCATAAAATTTCCAAATTTTGCTTGAGCTCCTATTTGGCTATGAGTCACGAAATACTGATGAGGTTTAGATTTGGGGAACCCAAATGAAATTAGGGTTTCTGGTGGTCAGATGAATGAAGTCTAGTGGCAGGTTCAGGGTTCAGGGTAGGTTTGGCTCCCCTGCACCCCCTTGGGATTCGGTGCAAGGGTAGGGAGTTTTGGGGAACTTCTTTCTGGTGTTGCAAGAAGTTCTCTATAAAGGAATTTACAGGCCTGAAAACCTAGATTGATAAGAGATTTATTATGGGGTTTGGAAGTAAGGTTAAAGTCTTGTTAAGGAAATAGGTGAAGGTAAAGAGAATATGGCACTGGAAAAGAGTATTCCAGTGGGAAGAGGCTCCTTGGGATGCCAAGCATGGTATAGCTAGCATGTTTGGACCCTCTGCAAAGAGAGGATTTTAGTTTGGCTCTTTTTATAATGAGAGATTTAACTAAAGGGGCCTGTGGGTGAAGTCCCAAATTGGCTCTTCACTGGGTTTCAGCAAGGGCTAGAATTTGCTTGGTGGTGGTTGGGAAACCTGAGCAGATCATCAGAATGGAAGCTGGAATGGCCCAAGTTGGCTCAGATAGGGTTATCCACCAAAATCATGGGGCACCGGGTGATACCCCCCAAAATATAATGGGATCTTGGACTGGTATTACAAATTGTCTCAAAACAGTTGGTAGACATAAGACTTCTCCA
Organism: Sminthopsis crassicaudata; assembly: GCF_048593235.1. Lineage (NCBI taxonomy): Eukaryota > Metazoa > Chordata > Mammalia > Dasyuromorphia > Dasyuridae > Sminthopsis > Sminthopsis crassicaudata. The sequence continues at coordinate 22,864,632 of NC_133622.1, read as the reverse complement.
GATCAACAGCCAAATTTTCATTAGTGCTGAGTGGGCTAAATCCATAAGGGTAGTTAGCAAAGAAAAAGGATTTTAACAATTAACAAAGAAAGAAAGAAACAAGTCCCTTAGCAGGGACTCCTTTAAGGCATGGCCAGTGGGAGTTTATGCCATTGACTGATGGGCTAACCATAAAAAGCAATTAGGGTCCTAATAGGTATAAACTAGTTTAGCAAGTAGACTGATCCCCAAAAGAAATTAACTGTCAGTGAGGTACAAGTAGGTTTTTTTTATAGGAAGAATATCACCTAGGAGATTGATATCATAACTTGTGTTTCTGATTGGATGCAGTAACTGTGGGGTTATGATGGGTTTTTCCCTGCAATGAATTCAACTAAGAATCTTTTTTTTTTTTTTTTTTCTCTTTAAAAACTCTTTTAAAAATATAAAGACATCTTCATGGAATGATTGAATCATAATAATGAGGTGAGACAAAAAAGAGAGATTAAGGTGGGGAGGGGAGATAACAAAGTTTGATACTTGTTTTGTTCATTGGAGGCATGGGTGGGAAGCAGTTTGTGAAAAGAGACAATGTTTTGGAAGTCTTCTCTTTTCTCTTTAAATTAAATTAAATCTATTATTTTTATTAAAGCTTTTTATTTTCAAATATGCATGAATAATTTTTCAACATTTACCCTTGCAAAACTTTTTGTTCCAAATTTCCCTCCCATCCCCTAACTCCCTCCCCTAGATGGCAATATATATATATATATATATATTAAACATGGTAAAAATATGTGTTAAATCTAATATATGTATAGATATTTATACAATTATCTTGCTGCATGAGAAAAATCAGAACAAAAAGGAAAAAAATGAAAAAGAAAATAAAATGCAAGCAAACAACAACAAAATGAGTGAAAATGCTGCATTGTGATAAACACTCAGTTCCCACAGTATTCTCTCTGGATGTATATGGCTCTCTTCATTTCCAATTTGTCACTATCATTTCCTGTCATCTTAGCCAGCCTAAGAGGCACACAGTGGTATCTCAAAGTTGTCTTAATTTGCATCTCTCTGATCAATAGTGATTTAAAGTACCATTTCATTTGGCTAGAAATAATCTCAATTTTTTCATCTGAAAATTGTCTGTTCATATGCTTTGACCATTTATCAATGGGAGAATAGCTTGCATTCTTAGAAATTTGAGTCAATTCCCTTTGTAGTTTAGAAATGAGGCCTTTATCAGACCCCTTGAATGTAAAATGTTTTTCCCCAGTTTATTTCAGCTAAGAATTCTACCAGATGCTTCATCCAAGGGTATGGGACTATAATAAAACTCTACCTAAATATGAAAAAGCTAATCAAAATCAAAAGTTCCATTTATAATTCTAGCACTGTTTCTTCCAGCTTGCCTTAAGGAGTAGTTGAGCTTCCAGAGTTTTACAATAATTCAGGCTCTTTCTGCCAATGACCCTCTAGCTATGAAGAATTATGAAGGAAAAAAAAAAAAGCCAGGGTCAAAAATTTTATGTGGATTTTCCATATTGAGGTGTGGGGGGGGAGGATACAAAGGATGAACTCCACATCCCTAATCTTGTGATTCAGAAGAAATAATTATGCATTATATTTACTTCACTCCCCACTCTCAAACCAACAATGGGATGTTTCAGTGAATGGTGAATCAGTCTTGGAGTTTTTATTTGCAATTCATACATAGGGTTTTTTTAATCAGATAATAATCAACCATCTATTGTATATGTATATGGCTAGCCTATAGAGGCAACAATGAGTGTTCTCAGTACAGGAAAGAAAGGAGAAGGCTTACATTTGAGAAGATGTAGAGAAGGGAAAAGGCTGACTGGGTGAGATTCTATAGTGGGGGTTTCAGAAGGCAAAATGGCAGCCAGATGACTGAACAAAGGAGGTAAAAAGAGGTGAAGGATGAATATTGAAGGGAGTTGGATGAGTCAAAGTGCAATAGACAAATGCTGTTTATTTTGCATTTTTGCCTTGGGCCCTAGTAGAAGCAATTACCTCCATACCAATGATAATCAGCCTACATTCCCTGTTTTGTTAAGTCTTTTACTATTATATATTGGGGTGGGACTACCCTAGAGAACCATTGAGTATTTATCCAGGAGCCTCCTGGGGAACTGCCACATTTAACCTTTTTACACTGAGCCCTCTGGCTCATGACCCTGAATCACATGAATTTGCTCAGCTTGCTCTAAAGAGGTAACAGAATCCTGCCAGCTGCCTGGATTTAAGCCCATGTTTTAAATTGGAGATCATGCTTACATAGGGCACAGAAAAATAAATGCCTATAAATTCAAAAGGCTACTGAACAAAATACAAATAGAATTTCATGTCAAAATCCCCATGGACAATTTTATCTTTTTATTTCCCCCCCTCCCGAGCTCATACCTGGATTAATGAGATTATACCTTTCAGCACTGACAAGATGATGTCTCACTGTTCTGTGGCAGCTCAGTTATATTACTTAAAGGCAAAGATATTATAAAGCCATACCACCACTGTACGAAGCTCATAGAATGCACATGGAGAGCTTGACCTAAAACTGTAGAATACAATCTTCATCTTTTTGATAAATAAACTGAAACAGCAATTAATTGAATCTATCCCATCATGGCCTGCAGCCTGGAAAGTGTACATGACACTAAAAAGTCTCAATAATCAGCTTTTCTTTTAATATCAATATTATTTTCTATTAAAAAAAAAAAACCTATAATGTTATTTGTAAGGAAGTCTCTTAACCTGTCAGAATAGAAATATAATATATATACACACACACACATATGTAAATACCCTACTCCCAGGAAGTTTGTAATATATAAGATTTGATATATTTCTTGTTATAGGTGCATATCATTTAATAGAATGGAGATATAAAAAATAATAAAAAAAATAAAAAATTAAAAGTTCTTTAATATAAGCTAGATTTATCCTGCGTATATATGCATATATATACACACACACATATATATATGTATATATACACATACATATATGTGTATATATACACATAAATACATATACATACGTATATATGTGTGTGTATATATATATATATATATATATATATATATATATATATATATATATATATATATTTGTTTTTTGTAGAAGAGTTAGGGTGTTGTAATGCTGGGTAAAGGATAGATAAGGATAGGAATCTACATAACAGTCTTCTCAGAAAATATTCTTCAAAGAGAAATGTGCAATGAGTATAGAATATTCTAAATTAAAAATATAGACAAGATGAAAATCAATATATATATATATATTAATTGAAGTAAGCAGTTTGTGTTACTCCTTTCCTTAGCCAAAAATCAAACCTGGGATATGCTAAATGCTATTTTAAATATCTCCTATTATGTAATTATTAAAATTCATATTTTCAATCTTCTCAAATTTTTGTTAACTCTTTTCAATATTTGGAGTGAATTCTAGTTGATTTCTTAGATAAAAGAGAAGTTTACAATTTAATGAATAGAGTATTTCCCAAGCCAAAGGAAAGTTTTATCATTTTATTCTCTACATAGAGAGGTAAAAAAAAGATATGTGAAGCATTTCTCCTCCCAGGTCATTTAAGTGTTTATTAGAATGGGTTTATACAATCCAATATAATTTCAGGTGGTTCACTTTATTCCCATCTTTATTCACTATAATATATTACTTACCAATAACTCCCACTTTATACAAATCCCCCCCCCCAACCCCTGATATTTATACCAGAGATTCCTCCTATGTAAATAAGAATTGGATTAGCTCACTTCTCTTTTTACAACTTTATATCTGTGCTCCTATGTAGATATTTATTGGTATTTTGGTCACTGAACTCAGGTTAATCCTTTCATTTAACCTCATTCAACTTTAGGGCAATAACTCTAAATCCTCATATTGGAGGACTTTATAAAATCTCACAAGCCTAGGCTTCTTCAATTTACCAGACAGTTAGTTAATTGTTAATTTGATCCTTCTAATGGAAAGGAAGCTTCCCCACCCAATCAATCATCTAGAGTAAGCATGGAATGAATGGCCTTTTGCAGAAATCAGGGAGCATATCCTCCCCCTGTGTTTTTGATGAAGTATATAAGATTTTATAATAGAATTGAAATGCTTGGTTAATTGCCTTTGGTTTTATAAGGAAAATGTCCTCCTTTCTTCTTCACATTATCAGGGCAAATCAAAGTTATTTGGAGTTTATAGAACACTAACACGTTGACCACTTGTTCTTTTTCTTGAATCAAGAAGCTTTTGCATTATATAAAGTATTGAATTTATTGTTATTAAAGTAATGTGTTTCCTTACTTTATTACCTGAATCTACTCCTTTTTCCTTCACTTCTATCTAAGAAACTTTTCTGAAGCCAAAGTAAGAAATGAAATAAATTTCTATAAACATAGAAAAATGTTGGTCTCAGATAATGTAAATATTATTTCAGTTTATGAAGGACATTTGTTCTTTAGGTAATTATTATCATTTAGTTGTCAAATGAAAATAATTATATGAAGGAATTCTGAATTAAATGTTTGTTTTCAATTTTTTTGGTCTAATATTGGCCATTTCCATTGTTTCCCAAATAGCATAATGTGTTTCAGGGTCAGAATTCTCTTGTAGGATGTGAGTGTGGTGTGTGTGTGTGTGTGTGTGTGTGTGTGTGTGTGTGTGTGTGTGTGTGTAATTCTAGCTAGATACACAACTATAGAGCTACATAGACACAAATGTACATGAACCTATAACCAACTTATAAGATGTATGTTCTATATGCAAATACTTCTTTGCAAAAGATATTTCTAAAATATTTTAAAATATTGAAATAAAAAGAAAATATGACATTTATTGCAGGGGGTTCTCAAACTATTGGCCCACAGGCCACATGCGGCCCACTGAGGGCGTTTATGCGGCCAGCAGGTTATGACAAATGGGCTGAGGAGTGGAGACAGAGTGTGAGTTTTTGTTTTTACTAAAGTCTGGTCCTCCAATGGTCTGAGAAATAGTGAACTGGCCCCCTACTTACAAAATTTTAGGACCACTGATTTAATGAATAGAGCAAATAAAACAGTGAACTGTCTTTCATTGGTCTATCTAGGATCAGGGAATTTTTCTCTGATTTCTTCTGTATAACAATACCTGACCTACCCAGAGTCCTTTGCAATAAGATTAATCTTCTAGAAACAAAAGCAAAATGTCAGTCTAAAAATCTAGTAAACACAGAATCCTTATCCCATGCTAGGATAAGGATAATTTTTTCAAAGTACATTAGTGGCAAAATGAGTATAAAAAAAGTCATATAAAGAGCTTCAAGAGAAAAAGGGGAATAGGTAAACTCTGATGACATAGGAACAGATGTCAATTAAGCAAAAGGGTTCAGCCTTTTTTCTATAGATTAAAAAAGTATTTATTGTTCAAGAAGGACTAGAACCTTTGCTGTGAAAACTTGCCAAGCCCTTTTCAGGGCTACTCATCTACTTTGTTGTCTACCTGATATTCAACTCTTACTTGAAGTTCCAAGAAAGCAGTGACAACATAGGTATGAAACCATCCTGGAAGGCTAAAATCATGTTGCAGATAATGACAGTTAAGTTGGTAAGTTAAAGAGGTATTTACTCCAAGCAGGTGTAGACTTCTACCAGTGGAATAAGTGGTTGAGAACAATTTATTCCAATGGCTGTGAAGCTGACTGAGGCAAACATTGTGGAGAGCTTAGACACTGAAACAGCAAATCATCTAGTGCCTTCCAGTGCATTTTCAGTTGTCTTGACTTTTGTCTTGACCCTGGACTTTGATGATCCTGGAAAAGAGAATGAGGCTAGCAACTTTAAGTGACTGCTTCATTTAAATCAAATTCACAAGCCACTCAAGACATCACCCCATGATTCCATAGGTCCTCTTCAAAAATGAAAGACAATAACAATAGGTATATTCAAAAGCTTTCCACTGTCTGTATTTCTGAAATAACTAGTGCTTCTAGTAAATGTGATTATTTACACTAGATAATTTTTAGAGAACTCAAATAAATTTGCTGTAAAATACATAATAGTGCTTTATATTTGTATTGTGTTCTTGTCAAAGTAATTTTACTCCTACAAGCTCTAAAATAATTTTCTTTAATAGTTTTATTAATGATAGTCTTATGTCACTATTAGGAGCTTAAGGTTGCAAATAAGGAAGTGAGTCCATTTTGTAAATAAACTGAATAAAATATCCATTGTTCAAACTTTAGGCAAGCACACCCTATGTGTTAACCTAGTGTGTGGCTCAGAGTGGTGAAGGATCATAATTTAATAAAAAGCTGGAGAGATCTCTAAAAACAAAGCAAAAAGTTTATTGTATTTTGTCCTGTCCAGCAAGCAATGGAAGGGAGGAGGCACCTTTTAAGGCAGGTTTGACACTTTAAATAGTCCCTAATGCAAATACGCTCCCACCACTGACCATCATTCTCATTGGCTGAGGGTCTTGTATTCTACACACAGGAACTACCCAAGAAATTGAAGTTGATCAATAAATACATAGTTGCCCATGGTTGATTAAAATAGGGAGAAAATGATGTCATGGGATTAAAGCAGGGAGGGGACTTAAGTATGCCCTTGAGTCAGTGCTCAAGGACCTTCAGGCCTACTCCAATTCCGAAGTAGATGAAGCCTTCCTCGATTTTCACAACTGTCTTGAGAGATCTCTCCTCATCTCATTCACTAGTAAATAATGACAGCATTCTTCAGGGCAGTCAGAATAATTCATAATATGTTATTGGGACTAAGGATGAGAACTCTGTTCTTATTCTGTCCAGGAATAAGACAATGTAAGACAGTAGTTATGCTGTGAGTTCAATTGATGTACTTTGAGCACCAAAATGATGTAGGTGCTATAGACACCAGATACTGGTAGGCAACAAAAGTTGGGGTTCAGTCATGTGAAGAATTCACAATTGCCATTTTCTTTGGTAAAAAGTAGATTTATTTGGGGAAGAAGTTACAAACAAAAATGAATAGATACAAAAGACATTGGGCATGGTAAATATGAATACAGCATAAGAAAGACAAGTTCCTCAGTGGAGCTCACAATTACCTAGGAGAAAGGGAACTCAGCTGGTTGGCTAAATTTTGAAAGGGACTTTACTAAGAGTTAGCTATAAGGAGGAGAAATGGGATTGGGAAGCTAGTGGAATTAGGGGAGATAACCATGGGGGAAAGGGTTAAGACATCACAAGGCAGTGTGTCATGGCAAACTGACCCAAAGAAGGGCAGCAGCCTTGGGATGACTCGTAATTGGATTTTATAGGGAAAATTTCACCTCAGGGGCATAACTGGGATTTCTGACAGGACACAGCAAGGTGAGGCTGCTGGAGAGCTCTATAGAGTGTAGATCTCGGGGATCCCCCCTAGAGAGGGGATCACCAGATAAACTGATCTCTATCAGAACCTTCTTCCTGACTGCCTCAGAGATTAATTTTTACCAATTCTTCTGCTAACCACCTAACACTGAAGACCTCATTATGGTGATAGGTTCAATTTTTTTGAATGAAAACTCAAATCTAGTGAAATAGCCTGTGAAGCTCCCAAATTAAAACAACTATTAACAAAACAAACAAAAACACCTAAATCAGATTTATAGTCCTTTGTAATATTGTTCCAATCTATTATTCCAGGAAATTCAAAGTTATTCTTCATGTATTCTACTTTCCAGTTAAACTGGCCTACATTCTATTGCTCATAAACAACATTCCACCTTTGGGAGCCCTGCAATATCCTTCTTCCTAACTATGACATTTAAGAAACCATAATTCTATCAAGAATAAATTACTTCCTGTATATGACTTTTTTTTGGTTTTGTTTCATACTCCCTGCCAGTATCCCTAATATCTTCCAAAATTATTTTATGTATAATTATTATTAAGCATATTTGGTATACATCTGATCAGTCAGTGATATAAGCACGATTGGCACAGGAATATTTTCCTTTTTTGTACTTCTTTCTCTAGCAACTAGTAAAGAAACTGGGATTTAATTACATTTAGCATTTCTATCTTTTTTTAATAAATCAATTAACTGATCATCAAAATATGGGGGAAGGTGCATTAAAATTATTGTTCAGGAATTTGGAAGTTTGAATGCAAAAGAAGTTAGGGGAAGCCATAGGATTTTGGCCAATATGCCCAGAGATGTAGAGGGAAAGGAGGGTTAGTTTGTTGATTCTCTTTAAAGGCATTTAATTCTCCCAAGGTAAATAGGCTCATCCTTGTTTACTTCTAAAGTTTACTTCTAAAGTTCTTAGAGAACTAGCCAAGATAGTCTAAGAAAGTTAAGTAGCTGGATTAAATTGTACAGGTAGTGGTAGAGCTGGGACTCGAATTGCATTTCCTACTTTACAAACCAATGTTCTTTTTACTAACATTCCAATGCCTTAAGAAAAGAAAGTTATGTAGTTATAACCACAGGTCTTTAAAAGTTTTCAGAACATCATACCAAAGGAAATAGAAAATAGTATAACACATATTCCATTTATTTTAGCTCTTGAGTCTCAATAGACACAGTCTCATTTCTTCTTGGTCCTGGGCAAATGGGTCAGCACTTATTTTTGTTGCTGCTCATTCTATTCCTTTTTCTTAAAGACAAAAGGATGAAAGCAGCATATAAAGTCTTAGGTTCATGAATCACTTCTGACATTTTGACAAAGTCCCTTTTTAAAAAAAAATCCAATTTGCTCTCTGTTCTACTAATAAATGATTTATCTTGTAATTGAGAATCAATTTGGTTAATTCTCCTATACACTTTTACCAAGTCAAAACTCAAATCTTACAAAAGGCACTATTATACCAGATATAGAACATATTTAATACCAACAACAAAAACTTTTGTTTCCCTCTTTATTGGAAGATTGGTTTAAAATAATTTTTCTTTGTTGTTGTTGTTTTTGTCTAAGGACTAAAGGAAACAAATGAATTGTTGGTAAGGATGACGTTATTTCTTTGAAAAATAAAATATTGAGGAGTAGACTAAATAAATTATATTTAATAAAGTAACTATCAGTTTTGATTCAGTGACAAATGCTTACCCAAGAAAATGAAAATGATACAATCAGGAGCAAAGAACTAGATTCATCATTTTACAATTACACAAATTTTATTATGTGTGTATGTATATATGTATATATATATGTGTATGTGTGTGTGTGTGTATATTTTATTGGTATTTATTGATATTTTATGATGATCATTTCCTCATCAATAAAAACAGTCATCTGAGATTTAATAAATCTATTTGAGGTACTTGTTTTAAGTAGCTTTGTCCAAATGTCACAGCTAAGAATTACTAGCAAAAAAATTTGAACCTATGAAATGAATACAAGACCAGATTTCTCTTCATCATGCTATGTTATTGCTTAGAGTCATGTTCTATTGCTTTGGAAAATTTATCAGTGTATTATATTTATCCATAGTTACAAAAACATTGGTTGTGCTAAATTCAATGTACCTTAGTGGAAAACAAATAACAAATCTATTTTGTATATAATTAGACAACTAGAAACTCTGCCTCTGGAAAAAAAAATTCCCAGTTGAAAGTGAATAGTTCATTAAATTTAATAGTATGACAACATTTCAGAAAATAAACCCGTCACAACTTTTGATAGTAGAAAATATAGTGAAAAAGTGAAAAAAAAAGAACATATAAAATGATTTTTTTTAAAAAGATAATGGGTAATAAGGAATGTGCTTACCAAAAAGATTAATGAACGCATTTCACAAACATCTTCATGCTAAGAAGTCAAAAAACATAACTAAACATTCACTTTTTGCCAGGCAATGTGCTTAAGCAGGGAAAAAAAAATACAAGAAATGGCTTGCTTCAATAATATGACTTACCTTTCTAAGTCACATAAGTGATTGACTAAATTTTTTTGTATGTTGATTGGCAAATAATTAATCAATATATTAAAATGGTTAAACCACTCATAACTGACTTATATCAGTCAAATTGTGTCTGGACCTACTTAGGGGAGAATTTCAGTAACAGCTTGAATCTTGATCACAGGTGAGAAGTGATGAGGCAGAATTCATGAGAATGGTCAAAAAGTAGTCCATTTATTCAAAAAATTCTCAGGCTTATCTACCCAATGCTTATGTAATATACTTAGATAATTAGAGGATGCTGTGCATGTGTTAACTCTAGGATACTATGCATGTAGGACCACATATACAACTTGCTATTATGTACAGATGTTTCCTTACCAAGTTATTATAACTCTGCTTCAAGTACAACATATGTTGTGATGCACCCTGACTTCTCAGGAAGGTTCAGATATCCTTGGGGGAGATGGGGAGCCAAATCAGACACTGTCAGCAGGATTCCTTTTACTGGACTAAAGGGTCTTTTACCTCACCCAGGATATCCTATTATCTGTGGCCCTCTACAGCTCTCCCTTTCTTTTTCTTTTAATTGAAGCAGGTATATATCACTGATTAAATCCATAAAATGACAGACAACAAGCTTTCAGCATGGGAGCAATCACACAAGCAATTAGTAATATAACAAACAATGTATTATAAAATACTTCTATGAATCACAGAAGGAAGGTATAGAAAATAACTATTGTTTTGCTCTCATCCATTGAGCCACCTCATATTTCTAGCAGCCTGATGATATTTATTTATTTTTTTTTCTTTTTCTTTTGTTATTTTTATAATTATAACATTTTTGACAGTACATATGCATAGGTATTTTTTTTTTTTTTTTACAGCATTATCCCTTGTTCTCCCTTCTGTTCCGAATTTTTCCCCTCCTTCCCTCCACTCCCTCCCCTAGATGTCAGGCATTCCCATACATATTAAATATCTTATAGTATATCCTAGGTACAATATATATGTGCAGAACCGAATTTTGTTGTTGTTGTTGTTGTTGTTGCAAAGGAAGAATTGTATTCAGAAGCTAAAAATAATCTGGGAAGAAAAACAAACAAACAAACAAACAAAAAAATGCTCACAGTTTACACTCATTCCCCAGTGTTCCTTTTTTGGATGTAGCTGATTCTCTCCATCATTGATCAATTGGAATTGGATTAGCTCTTCTCTTTGTCGAAGATATCCACTTCCATCAGCATACATCCTCATACAGTATCATTGTTGAAGTGTATAATGATCTCCTAGTTCTGCTTGTTTCACTCAGCATCAGTTGATTTAAGTCTCTCCAAGCCTCTCTGTATTCTTCCTGTTGGTCATTTCTTACAGAACAATAATATTCCATAACATTCATATACCATAATTTACCCAACCATTCTCTGATTTATGGACATCCATTAATTTTCCAGTTTCTAGCTACTACAAAAAGGGCTGCCACACACATTTTGGCACATACAGGTCCTTTTCCCTTCTTTAGTATTTTCTTGGGATATAAGTCCAGTAGTAATACTGCTGGGTCAAAGGGTATGCACATTTTGATAACTTCTTGGGCATAATTCTAGATTCCTCTCCAGAATGGTTGGATTCTTTCACAACTCCACCAACAATGCATCAGTGTCCCAGTTTTCCCACAGCCCTTCCAACATTCATCGTTATTCCTGTCATCTTAGCCAATCTGACAGGTGTGTAATGATATCTCAGAGTTGTCTTAATTTGCATTTCTCTGATCAATAGTGATTTGGAACACTCTTTCATATGATTGGAAATAGTTTTAATTTCATCATCTGAAAATTGTCTGTTCATATCCTTTGACTATTTATCAATTGGAGAATGGCTTGATTTCTTATAAATTAAAGTCAATTCTCTGTATATTTTGGAGATGAGGCCTTTATCAGAATCTTTACCTGTAAAAATGTTTTCCCATTTTGTTACTTCCCTTCTAATCTTGTTTGCATTGTTTGTGCAGAAACTTTTTAATTTGGTGTAATCAAAATTTTCTATTTTGTGATCAAGAATGGTCTCTAGTTCTCTTTTGGACACAAATTCCTTCCTCCTCCACAAGTCTGAGAGGTAAACTATCCTATGTTCCTCTAATTTATTTATAATTTCATTCTTTATGCCTAAATCTTGGGCCCATTTTGATCTTATCTTAGTATGTGGTGTTAAATGTGGGTCCATGCCTAGTTTCTGCCATAGCCTGATGATATTTAGAATGAGATTCTTGGTCAGCCTGAAATAGGGAAGTGTTGGCTAACATGGTGAGAAGGTGATGTCTTTGAGTTTCCATAAAAAAAGTTTCTGGAAGACCAGCATGAGAGGGGACATGCAAGAGGTAATATTTACCTGTGGTTTCTCATTTGCTTCTGAAGTTCCTTAAAAAAAACTGCAATATGTTAGAGACTCCAAACTGTATTTGCGCTGTGGCCCTTTTTTGTACCACACCTACTTAATAAGCCAAATCAGATATTATATTAACATCTCCTGTGTAATGAGTAAGAACTAGTGTAATTGCATTCTGCTGAGTGAATTGAAATAAAGTGCTGTATACTCTTTATATAGTTAAGTCAGGAGAATATACAGCACAAATCTTTGTGAAGATGGTCTTTCCTTTGAGAGAGATCTTAGAAACATTTTATTTAAAAAATCATGACCAATTATATAATAGCTATCCTTAAGGGGGACCCATGCATGAAATGTGGAGCTGTGGCCAGTAAAGTTTGCCACTCTGGGATGGTTTGATAACATATTATAATTTGTACATTGGTATAAAAGGTGTACATCTTGTTAGGTCCTATCTCAGATAATTGTATTACCCTTTAACCAGATTCTACCCACAAGCATTAGACAAGGAATAAGGCTTTGGTCTGGTTGTGCTGTTTCTGCACAACCAATGATTGGATTTCCAATCATTAGGGGATAAGCTTTCATATGCCATGTTCTCTAATAACATCTTAACATAAGATGATGTAGATACCAGAGGGTACAAGACTTTTTCATATTTTTGATAACTTCCAGATTAAAAGGAGTGTGTCTTCTCTTCATTTGACCTGGAGGTCCATTGGGATCCAGTTCTTCCATTACAGGGTTTGCTTCCATTCTCAAACCAAACATAACCTGTCTCCCTTCTTTTGCCTTTAATTTCTCTTGTAATTGGGATAAAGGAGGAGGACAAGATGGCAGTGCTGTTAGTCTCTCCACCCTTTCTGTTCTTCTGTCTCCCTCCTATGAAAGCGGATTAAGAGAGGAAGATTAAAAAGTAGTGGGTCAAGAAGCAAAGGATACAGTACCAGGGGCACAGGCACAGAGGGAAGTGGAGGTAAGCTGAGAAAAGGGAAAGTGCCACACCCCTCAAACCTCCCAGCATCACCTTTGTCTTTGTTCAGTGTGCCAGACCTTCTGTCGCCTTCTTTTTGTTTATTTTCCTCATCTCCTTTGTTTGGTACCCTGCACTAAAAGCCCCTCTTTTTTGATAATATGTGGGATCTCTCAAAGCCAGTTTTATTACATTGTACATAATGAATGTGTGCCCAGGGATTGAGCCAGAACCCATAGCAAACCTTGCTCTTTTATTAACCTAATCTTTTTTTCATATTTCCTTCAAGAGGGAGGCTCTTTTGTTGGTACTTGTCCCATTTGGAAAGTGACTAAATTAGCCCTTACCAAATGCTTGCCTGTTTTTGTTTTTTTTAAACTTATGCTGTTCCTGGGTCTCGGGAACTCCTCACCTGAACTCACACTGTTCTTGTCAATCAAGCTTGAGAGTCCTATAGTGAGTGCCTATGTTATGGACTTGCTCACGGGAGGACTTTGGTACCAGCTTGAGTTCTGATCATGAGTGAGGAGTGAAGAGGCAGAACTCACAAAGATGGTCAAACAGTAGTCTGTTTATTCAAAAAATCTCATCCTAAATATTGTAATAGATTTATATAACTATAAAACACTATGCAGGCACTAACTATAGGATACTGTGCATGCAGGACCACATTTACAACTTTCTATTGTGTCCTTGCCACATTAGCATAACTCTGCTTCAAGTACCACACAGGTTGTCACACCCCTGACTTCTCAGGAGGGCAAGACACCCCAAGGGGGGATGGGAAGCCAAACCAGATACCTCAGCATGGTTCCTAAAGGGTCTTTTATCTGACCCAGGGTTCCCCACTATTTGTGGTCCTCTAAAAAACTGAACCTAAGAAACCATATTGCCTCAAGGCAATTTATCCATGGTTAATTGGTTAATCAGTGCTGATGTCTGTATATAGCAGCAGTACATCAGACAGACAAACATATATATCAGACAGTATGTCTTTCATACATGGAGATACATCATTAAAAAAGAGCTTCCTATAATGCAAGGGTGGGGAATGGCCATATAAGGCCCATGAAATCATTTGGCCTGGCCTCACCAAGGCAACCACAGATGAGATGACCTGAAAACCAGGTACAACAGCCTCCCACTGCTCGAGTTCTATAATTTGATACTTTTGTCTTATCTGTGAATTATGTTATAAATATCTAAATGACCCTTGGTAGGAAGACAAAAGATTCCCACTACATTGGAATGCCCTATAACGGAATGAAGAAAATAAGAAATAAAGAATAAGAAATAAAATGAAGAACAATGGCATGGATTTGTCCATCCCAGTGGGTAATTAAGAAACTGATGGTTTGATTCATATACCCAATTTTCTGTGGTTCTTTGTTCTTATTTTCAAATGCCCCTGGTGAATTTCCTGTGTTATCATAAGACTCAGAGACTACTGACATTCGTGTCTAAGTGGATAACTGTTAGAATACACTGGAGTCACCTGACAGCGGCTGTTGGAGATCCAACCCAGAATGGATTTCTTCCTGTGAGAGGATGATACAAGGAGACTGAGAGGCAGTTACTGTTCTCTGACCTCTCTAACTAAAAGGCCGTTGGTTGTCTGACCTCCCTCCTCTTCCCTCTGCCTCCAATTCATCTCATTCCCAGTCCTCAACATTTGGGTCAACAAAGACTGCCCTGCAGCCCTTTCTGATGTTATGATCCACAGCTGTGGAGGTTCTAGGAGAACTGACCTGCTCCTTAACAGATAACTTGATCTTTACATGTAGCAATCCATATTTGGTACTTAGATTTAATACAATTCATTCTTAGTAGTCAATTTTTGAGACATTAGAAATAAAAATGAATAAAACCAAAAATAAGAAAAGCAAAAAGAAACAGTCCCTCCCTCAAAAAGTGCTGGAGAGACCTGAAACTTAAATCATTTATTGTTGTTTATTAATATTTGAAACAGAATATCTTTTATAAGATAAAAGCCTTACTTGAAGACCACCAGTGAGGCAGAATCCTATTCATCTTGGAAATAATTTTAATTTTGAGGAATTCTGTTTATGTTTATCTCCAGCCTACAATATGTATGTAACTTCATGTACTTTATGTAACTCAACTCTAGCTCTTATCTCCCTTCTGGGACCAGGCAGAAAAGTCACTTGTAATTTTTTTTTTTTTTTTAAGGCAATTATAGACTGGTTTCCTGATTTCATTTTTTAAGTGTCATTGCCACTTGAGAATATCAATCAATTGCCAACGCTGTAGTGTCTGGATGTGGTGTTGTAGTGCAAGTTCAAAATCTCATTTTTATAGGGTTTAGGAGGAATAGATTAATTCTTATCTGTAACACCTTAGAGTTAGTTCATTTACACAAAAAAATGGTCTGAAAGGTTTTTTGGTAAAAATTTAAAGTTAAGGGGCAACTAGGTGGCACAGTGGGTAGTGTCCTAGCTCTGAAGTCAGAAGGACCTGACTACAAATTTGATCTTAGACACTTAACATTTCCTAGCTGTGTAACCCTGGACAGTTACTTAACCCCAATTGCCTCAAAAAAAATTTAGTTAACACAAACATAAGGTCTCAGAATTATCAACAACATTTCTGCTGCTTTTCCTGAGGATTTCTGCAACATTCTGAGATTTTCATATCCTAGGATCAAGGGACCTTGACAACAAAGCCCCGATTTTTTCCCCCCATCATTCAATACATATTACCAAGATATATTGTTTTCTTTATTACATTAATTACATTATGCAATTTGTAATTTGTTTTATCTTTGAGATAATTTGTACATGATTTCTAAGTTCCCTTTTGAAATCATGCTTCTTCTTGTTGCTATTTTGTAGCAGGTACTTTATTTTTTCCTCATTATATTGTCTATAAGGACTAGGGAGTTGCTCAAGGTTACTAGAACAAGATATAATTTTAACATATTTGGGTAATATGTAAATTGTCATAATTCCTCTTTAAAGAAAATATTTTGAAATTATTTGCTTTTTATTGCATTCTTCAGTGTAATTATAGTCACTTTTTTTTGGCATTCCCTATATGTTTCTTTATTCATCATAGTTACACACACACACACACACCACATACCTCAGAATAGATCACAAACTAAAATGAAATTACTATTTAACATAATAATGGATAAGTTAGAAGCTGTTAATATTAAGATAATTATCTTTCATATCTAATATTTCAACTAGGTAAAGATTTATAGTTTGTTCAAATATTGCAATAATAAAAACTGCAAAAGAAAGTTGGTCATCTAAATAGTAAATATAATAAAAAATAATAAACAGTGGCTAGCATTAATATAGTACTTGATGATAGTTTTCAGAATGTTTTAAGAATCTTATCTCATTTTATCCTCAGAACCCCACTCTGATGTTGCAGCTATGAACATATCCATCTTGTAGATTAGGAAGTTGAGGGTTGATAGATGTTGAATGACTTTCTGTGGTCATCTAACTAGCAGATATCTGAAAGAGGATTTAAAACTCAGTTCTTCTTGATTCCAAATCCAGCAATCCATTTATTGTACTAACAAATTGAAAATATTTGCATACATTGATCACTTTCTTTTACAGTTTATTTTCTATTGAAAATAATTGAATATCTATTTCTAGATTTGATAGAATAAGGCAATTGATATATATATATATATTTTTAAAGTTCAGGGAAATATTGCTATTGTATGATCCCGTGCAATGGCTGTTTGTGAGATTTTCTTGGCAAAAATCTCAGCATGTTTTATGATTTTATTTTCCATTTCAGTAAGGAAAACAGGGATTAAGTGACTTGCCTAGTAAGTGTCTAAGGATAGATGTAAAATCAAGTCTTCCTATCTCTAGACCTACTATGTTACTCATTGAATTACCTATCTACATCCAAATTTAAGTGCCTCCTCAGTTTCTGACAAAGAATTTTAACTATAATGTTCCAAACTTCATATCCAGTGCTCTTTTCCTCTATTCTATCTTAATACCTCTGCAGGGAATGTAGTCCTTTTAAAAATTGTTTTAGAAAACCACAAAGTCCAACTCTGATGTCACATAATGGCATTGAAATGACTGAGATCTTACAGTGTTTCCTGGAACAAATTCTGATGAATTTTACCATCATAAGGATTTGAATAAGATTTTTATAAAAAAGATTATATACTGTTTCTGGGAATTAGTCTATCTCAGTATGATTTTTCAACACAGGTAGGTTGATGATTTTATATTAATTTAGCCATGGCAACATATGTTCTGTTGTTCTGTTTCTGTTCCACTCCTTTCTCTTGTTGTAGTATAAACTATGGAATGAAGTAAAGGTGAGAAAGAATAACAGGAAAGTAAAATTTTGTTGACCATCTATAACAATTAGAATGAGTCCCCAAAAAATGACAGCTTAAAGTGGTTGCCTGCTCCAAACAAGAGTAGTCCCCTTAATGAGTTCATACATTTATTTGAGTAGTAATTAATAATTTTATTCATTAAGCCTTATGTAAAAAATTAGAAACTTTTAAAGCTAGGGTGACCAGTGTCTTTAAACCATTTATCATAACTTCATCAAGTTGCAAGAAACTTATACATAAATGCAAACTAAACATAGTGACAGCCAAATAATTCTTAAGAGTTTATATATCACACGTTCCTTTCTTTGTGAAATAAGTGAGCAAATTGAGTTTATGACATATTGCCAAAGAGCGATGCCATTGTTATTTATTATTTATGTTATCTGAGTGCATTATATTCTGTGTAAGAGATAAAATAATCAAAAAATTCAATCAAGCATGCTTGCTGTTTGTTGTAAATCATGTAACTCTAGTGTTAAAATATAAGCAGCTGTCAGTGACTCCAATAAAACAATTAATTCCTAAAGAATGTGCTACTTGGGCAAGATTGTAAAGGTAACATATATTTCCTCAAAACACCATCATAGGTTAATTTATAACTCATTTTGCTGTTTTGCATGTAATATGATTACATTTAACTGATAAATTAAACTGCCATTTAAAACAAAATAAAATGACAATATACATATTTTTGAATATAGCTATAAATGGATATTTTACTAATAGAAAATCCAAAATCAAATGTTATGAAATTTATACATATTTATTCCTAAAATAGTTACATGAAATTATGCTTTAGCTTCAATTTTCTGAATGCTTTCCTATTGAAATCTAAATTATTTAGAAATATCTTATATTTTGTATTTATATATGTTTTACATATTCTATCATATTTATATATGCAATTAAGAATGCAATATATATAATTATGTATGTATTACCAAAGTACTGTATGCAGTAAGGATTTAATTTATGGCTATTAAATAATGTGTGTGAATCAGTTTTTATACTACATTTCTTACATCTACATGAAATCGCAGTCAGATGATACATTGAATAGCTCTTTAGACCCAGTAGGAAAACCTAAGTCGAAATCTTGTTTGACATATACATCATTTCCCTCATTAATATTTGTCTGCATTCATATCTTCTCACATTTCCTGAATGACTACTATTTCTCAAATTCAATAATGTTTTATTGAATCAATATACCACAATCTGTTCTGGCCTTCCCTGGCTGATAGACACATGTTTTGTTTTCAGTTGATTTTTTTTTTTTAATCACAAAAGTGATTCTATGTATATTTTGATCTACATTGACCATTCTTTTGGGCTTCAGTGTCTTTGAGATATATAACAACATAATCATTTCTGTGCTATCAGATCCATGAAGAACAATGTTGTATCTGCTTCAGGATTGCTCAAATATGTTTTGTTATATAGCATGAATAACTCCATTTGTGAAGTTAAGTTCCAACTTCTTCTAAATCCCACAATTTCAGGAAGTTACAAGTCTGCTCACCCTTGATATTAGTGCCTCCTGATTGCCTTCGCCAATCAGAGACAAGGTATCTCAATCTACCCTGTATTTCATTCATTGAAACTGGATATTAACTTTGTAGAAACCAAGATTCTTGGGCCTTGTGCTAAGAAAGAGCTTTAGACCTCATTTGTTTTGCAATCATATCTTGCTAAATAAATCATTGTCTGAATGAGTCTCAGAATTTTTATTCTTTCATAAGAGATTTCTGGGAAGATTTGTTTGCCTTTTTTTAGGTCATTCCCTAAAGATATTGATAGATAACCTAAATATCCCTAATTGCTTTAATAACACACATTGGATTATATAATCACAGAAAGAAAGTTGTCAAGAAACGACTGCCCACCTGATCATTTTACAGATAATTAAACTAAGAATCAGAGAAACTGTATGATTATTTTAAATAGAAAAGTAAAAAGGGACAAAGTCCAGATTTGAAATCAGATCCTTTATTTTTAAACTTGTAACTATGGAAAAAAATGTACACTACATATATACTTTATTTGCATATGTCTGTATGTATATATGTATCTTTGTGTATATGTTTACCTATGTATGTATGCTGTGTGTATAAACATCCATTTATATACATACAAATATATACACACATATTATACACACACACACATGCACATAGATAGACTTACATATTTTTTTTTTTCTTCCTTGAACTCAATTATTTGGGGAAGGGTATTTTGGTTACCATTTCATGTATTGCTTCTTCTTATTCTGAAAGTAACATTTTAATGCTTTCAAATCTGCTGTGGAAATTTCCCACAGATATGTTATGAATGTTTATGTCCACCCTATCCACATTTTAAATTTTATTTTAATTTGTAGATATTGTTATATTGATAGAAGGACCTGAACAAGATGAAAAAAAATGTATGTATTGTAATCTCTACCATTGGAGAGTATACTTAAAACGGAGAAAATATATTATCAGACTTGAGGTTTCTGGAGAGAGTATTTACTCAATTAGTTCTCACCCTGAGCTTTCTGTATTTTTTTGATACCATTGGTTTTCCTTTAGTCATCTATGCCTAGTGGCAGCTCCATGGCATAACAGATAAAGTTCTTGGCTTGCAATCAGAGAGACTCTCTCCCTCCATAGTGAATCATAGACTTAACTAACTGTGTGATTTAAGCTCTTCCTAAACTCATGAATAAAATAAGGGAGTTAAATCTGAGGGACTCAATTCTGACTTCTCCAGCTCTAAGCCTAAGTAACTATGTATGAACTTCAAAATTTCAATAGTCATTCTTCATTCTAAATAACCTTATCCTTTAGGAATATACCTGTTCAGGTATGATTACCATAGGTAATTCTGATGTAAACTGCTAAGAAATGAAATTGATCAAGCATTAGTAATCTCAGTAGGGAACTGCAGTCGGTTAGGTTTCGTATATTCTGAAACAATCCTGGCCTCAGCGCATTAAAATACTCTTTGAGGTAAGAAAAATGGAGTAATATTCCAGTTATATCAAGATAGGAAATCCTAGAACAATCATAGATTTTCTGGATATCTTTCCAAAACTTAAGTAAATCCAGGTGGCAGAGCAAACATATTTTTTTTAATTTTTAATTTTTTTTTTTTTTGTAAAGAAAATACACTTTTAATATCCCATAGTCTGGAAATTGGACATGGAAATAGAGAACAATGTGTAATACAATGACTTGGAATAGAAGCTACTATATTCTATAGTATATTCTTTCTAATAAGCTTAGAGTAAATTAAATTTACCAGGCTAGCTTTCCATCTCTAAGTTTATCTCACTTTTGTACCAATTAAAATTGTAGATATTGTCACTTCTTATTAAATCCTGTAAATGTTCTCAGAGGCTGCTTTTTGGGAATATTAACCAAATGAGATTAAAAAAAATACATAAATAAGAAATGCTAGTTCAGTTTTTATTACTATTTCCAATGTGAATGGCATACTGGGAATTTTGACTAATTCTCTGTTATTAATATTTAGACATACACATTTTAGATATAAACTACTATGGAATCAATTAAAAATTAATTAATATACAAATAATGTTATCCTATAGCTCTCTCCTATTTTTCATATATCAAAATCAATCTATTTATCTGTTATTGGATCTGTTACTTCCTTTCATGCTGCAATTCACATTTTTCTAAAAATTGATTTTCACTGATCCATTCTGATCCCAAAGCTCCAACAAATAGATCAAAGTACTGCCTGCTCATATGTGTCTGCGATCACAATGAGTTGAGTGTTTCGGGAAATTATCCAGTTCACAATATTTTCATACCTACATATTCTATGCAATTTGTGCTCATGTTCCCCCATCATACAGTACAAATAGTCCACCTAATGTGCTGAAAATTTTCCTAGAATTCTCCTGATGTGATGATGAGACCAGTAGAGCACATATTAACCAAAATACTGTGTTAATGAAATAAAATCAGCATAAAAGGATTAAGAAAATGTCAAAAAAAAATCATGATGTCTAAGTATTAGGATATGTTATCTGAAAAGAGAGTTTAGTATAATTTATCTTGCCTGTTACATTTTGGGGAGAGAGGAGAGGTGGGAGTTCATGAAGGAATATTATAAAATATTATATACAATAAAATATGTTTTATTTCTATAACTTCTGTATCCTAAATTAGGCCTCAGTATTTAATTCAGTTTTTGTTTGTGTAGATGAATAATCTTATTTAGTAATCATTCCAACTTAATTATATTCAACATCCTCCATGAAGAACCAATTGCTTATTTAATCAAAAAGAAGTTAATTCCCTATTTGTGATCATTATCTGGGCTTACAAACATATGACTAGACTATATAAAAATCTTATTTCTTGTTCTAAAGAGTTTCTAAATTCATATTTATTTTATAGAGAAAATTAATGCCCTAACTAGCTTCAAGCACCATATTTGCATCAAAGTACTTTCATTCCAATTACATTTTTTAATATAGGGAATATGAAAATGTTTAAATTACTGAATGAAAGCAACTAGCCAATTGATACAGCTATCCTTTATGCAATTTGCCAAGCAAAGACAAAATGTGTCCTTTGAAATAGTTTATCCAGTTCAACAAATGTGTATAATACAATCATGTTTATAAGACCTATATTTAGAAATATAAAGGCAAAGTAGGGAGGGTTTGGAGAGGAATCTGAACAAAGAAAGAGAGAGAGAAAAAAAGCTTCCAAATAATTCAAGGTATCCAAAATTTAAAAAAGGACTTCCTCAGAATGAGATCAGAGTCTCATATGTAGAAGGGACATTAAAAAACATTCAGATGAGAGAGGTGAGCTCCAGAATTGGTAAGTATTTTTTTCTCAAAGCTATAGAGGCAGTAGATGACAGAACCTTTCCTTCTGGAAATCCACTATTATGTGCATCACTTTATTATGCCTCCTTTGTGTATTTTTCCTCAATGGAGATTCTCACATACTACGTGAATGACTACTTAAAAGAAATTTTGTAAAACAGATTGTTGTTTGAATTTAACTTAGACTAGACATCCTCTGAGAAACACCTAAGTGAGATTACTAGGATAGATTGATAATCCTAAATGGAATAAGACATCATAAAAACTGACCCTAACAGTAACAAAATAATATCTTGTTGTCTATAAAAAGAGGAAAAAGCAAAGTTACAATGTGTGAGTGTATTGTTCAGAATGATGAGTAACTAGCAATTTCCCATTTTCTTTCCTTATACAATTTTTTCTTGTCTTTCCTTAACAATTCTTTCTTTGAAAGAAAATTGTTTATTTCTATTTGTTAATTTGTATTCATGTTTAAAAAAGAAATCGAGTAAAAGCCTTATGTTTCTTAATCTCTTCAAATTCAGAAATCAGATCTAAATGAGATTCTAAATAATTCCCTTATGGGGGCAGCTAGGTGGCGCAATGGATAGAGCACCAGCCTTGAATTCAGGAGGACCCGAGTTCAAATGTGGTCTCAGACACTTAACACTTCCTAGCTGTGTGACCCTGGGCAAGTCACTTAACCCCCCAGCCTCAAAAAAAAAAAAAAAAAAAATTCCCTTACTACCCTCGTTGTCTGGCTAGCTAGAGAAATGGTCATTAGTAAGGAAATATAAAATTAACAAATAGGTTTGTTATTAAGTCAGGAAACTTTGATTTGAAAAAGTTTCTCCAGTAATGGAGGAATAATCATTTTGAAAATCTGACAAAGAAACTGGTAAAGCATATAACTAGCATATAATATGTCTAAAATTATGAATTTCACAACACCAAAAGTCAATTCTGAAGTAAACTATCTCTACTAGAGCAATAAAGTCTCATTATTAGAGATTTTATAGTCTCATGTATTTAAAGCCAGAAGGACCTTGGACATCTTTCAGTCCTTGCCTCTCTTTGTACATATGAAATTAGTGAAGTCCAGGAAATTTCAATGACATATTCAAAATCAATAGAGTGAGTTACTAGTCTAATTGGAGCAGGTATATAGTATAACAGGGAGGACTCCAGGCCTGAAATCAAAAAGACCTGATTTCAAATCTAGTCTCAGACACTTAGTAGCTATGTGACTCAGGACAAATTACCTAAGACTATCTCACTTTCATCATTGTAAAATGACATGATGAAGGGATATGGCAAACCATCCTAGTATTTTTGTTAAGAAAACCCCAAACAGAATAATGATGTTAGAAATTACCGAAAGAACTGATCAACAACAAAAAATTTACTAGTCTGATTGCATGTCATAATGTGAAACAGGAATTTCTGTTGATTTTCCCATCCCATATGATTAGCCAATTTTTTTCAAAATCTCAAGAATTTCACGGGCTTTGTTTTCTAATAATCTGGGCTCTGTGCAATCAGTAATTTATGAGTTGAGAATAAGAACCTCTGTAGAATTATATCATGGATGGGAATCTCTGTTTGAATTGTATAGAGCATAAGAAAGTATCATGATAAAGGAGAAAGACAATTGACTCTGGAGTTAGATTTCCTGAAGTCAAATGGCATCTTTCAGGTTTATTTGTGTAACTTCCCTAGGCATTAATTTCTTCATTCTTAAAAAGTGATTGGATAAAATGGTGAAGTCCATTCTAGCTCTGAATCTATGATTACAAGATTCAAGATACTTAAGAACAAATTGGATGAGTATATGTCTTCTTGTTTTGCTCCTTGCTTAATATGTCCATTGAATCATTAAATAAATTCAATTTCTCATAATTTCATTCATGATAAAAATTAAAATAAAAAAATTACATTAACACATGCATGGATCACACCTTGATTGAGAAGAGCTATTAAAGCTTCACTGTATACTAAATATAATGCTTTTTAAAAATCAGTATGCTTTGGAATTTTGTTCTCAATGAGTTTTATAACGTGATGACCATGTTAGCACTCTGGATACCTTAGCATCAGCTGGAGTCAGGATAAGCAAAAGTCCTTGGTCTTTATTCTTGGTCTTTAGTGGTAGAAGTGAAGGGAATGGACACTCAGAATCTCTGTGACCTCACCTCTTTATCTCCAGCTCAGAAGTGACTCTGGCTAGTCTTACTCCACCACCTAGTTCCTCCTACAATTCTCTGTATATACCAAATGATTGGGCCAACACAGGATAGTGGGAAGGCCATTTTCCAAGCATATTTTTATAATAGAGTATTGTCCAATCGGTAATTAGCCTTAAGTGCTTGATTGTCCGACCTCAGTGCATTAACTCAAGAGTTTCAGTGCTTTACATTATGACAATAAAAATGAGGCTCTACTGTAGAAAATTACATATGAATGCTTTCCTGTCCCTTTATCTTGTTTTCCTCAAGGAAAATATTGACTCATTAATACATAAATATTCATAAATATTTTATGGAGATGATAACATAAGCATATGAATTAATAGTTGCTGGTATCATTCCAGTTTTTGTTGTTGTTGTTGTTTTTGTTTTTTAATCCTTGAGCTTTCCATTCCATGGACATATCTTAAAAATTGATCCACCAGTATCTAAAATGGAGTCACTTCTAATAGATTTCTTTTACATAAGTGTTAAATAAGCATAGCCTTTTCTCTGTTCTTCTTACATATACTTATTACTTTTTCATAAAGTCCATTGAATACTGAGGTTATTTAGCTCACATGTGTTTCTAATGCTATTGGCTGTAAGAACAGATAATTATAAAAATATCAGGAAACATTTTTCTGTTTTATATCTCTTTGTTCCTTCTATTTAATCTGCAATCACTACTTTTGTTACTGGAAAGGAAACAAATAAGCATGTATTAAACATTTCCTAAGTGCTAAGTACCACATGAAGTTTGAAGGCTCAAGCCTTCTAGAAGTTTATATTCAAATGGGGGGGGAGGAATAACCCAAAGATGATCTAAGAAGTGAAGTTTGAGGATTAAGGTAGAGGTATATTTATAAGATCAAGAACAAGGCCAGGAGAGAAAAAAAAAAAACACACAAAAAAACAATCATAGAGCTTTTCACAAAATGGAGGATTCAGGAAGAAATCACCAATGGTAGGGGTAGAGAATAATGATCTAGTACTTTAGAAGGAATATCCATGAGGAACTTTGTTGGCTCTCATGCTCTATTTAATCTTAATTTCACTTCAACTTTTTGTTTGGTTTATTTTATGAGTATTTTATTTTTTATTTAAATTATTATTTTAAAAAGTATTTTATGATACTTTTTGTACTCTTGTCTCATCACTTCCACAGTATTTTTAAAATGACCTTGCTGCTTAAATCAACCAATCTTTTTGTTGGCTTCTATATTTTTTTTTATTGGCATGAAGTTCAAATATTTATTAGATGAGATAGCTTTTTCGTATCTTTATCTGTTTTATTATTGTTTTTGTATTTCCATTATCTGATACAATGCCTAGCATATAATTTTTGGGCTCTTAGAATGTGTCTGTATGGTTGATGTTTGGCACCCTCCCTTGTTCTGTTGACTATTGCACATTGTTTAAACATCTCTAAAATGGTGACAGAGAAAATTTCTTTATTTATGTCCAATTTCATTTTTCAGTCAATAGATTACTTAAATATATGAGTCTGGAACTGCAGTATTTACACATATCATAGGGTAATTTTTTTTTTTTTTTTTCTGATTTGATGATACAGATGCCCTTTATTTGAGATAAATGCTAACATTGGTGCCTGCAAAATTACCTGATATCAAACATGAAGTCAACTGATTAAAAGGATAGTGAAGACTCAGTTTTATTATCTATGCTAACTTAAGATGAATATGCCAAGTCTTTAGATATGGCGGCAGTGATAATTGTTAGTCTATACTCAAAGAAATCATCACAGAACTTCTGGAGGTAGAGCCACGATGGTGGAATAAAGTCAGAAAGTTGCTTGAGTTTTCCCAGTTTCCCTTGAACAGCACATGAAACCAAATATCTGAACGGAGTCTGATGTAATGAAACACTCTCCAACACAAGATAGACTGGAAAAACTTCAAGAAAGATCAGTGTCACTGGGATGAAAAGGGTAATCAGCCCAGCTCAGATACACTCTGGAAAAGCCAGTGAGAGGGTCTCAATTACAGCAAATTAGCAACTAAAATGCTTAGTCCTGGTATCAGACAAATCAAACTGCAAAATAAACAAGAAACTAGGCAGGTGGATAGAATGCTAGAAAACTTAGATATGATAGATTTTTGGGAAAAAATTTAATAGGAATGGAAATAATATATATTTTTATCAGCAGTTTTGACTATGTATTAAGGCAGAAAAACCTCACAATCAAATGCAGAAAGACAGAAATAGTAAATGCATCCTTTTCAGATCACAATGCAATAAAAAATTCTATCCCGTAAAGGATCAGGGAAAGATTCACTGAAAACATTTAGAAAGTGGATCAAATAACAAATTATAGAAATCATCCATAATTTCATCCAAGAGTATGACAATAATGAGATAACATACCAAAGCCTATGAGATGCAGCCAAAGTAGTTCTTAAGGGGGTTTTTATATCTCTAAATAGCTACATAAATAATATAGAGAAAGAGGATATTTAAGAATAAGGCATGCAACTAAAAAAGATAGAAAAATAATATATTAACCCCCCAAATTAAATACCAAATTTGAAATTTTGAAATTCAAAGGAGAGATTAATAAAAAGAAAACTATTAAATTAATAAATTAAGTTGAGTTGGTTTTATGAAAAAAAAAACTAACAAAATAGACAAACCTTTGTTTAATTTGATTAGAAAAAAACTATACATACCTACTCAATATTTGACAAAAATTGCTGGGAAAATTAGGAAATAAAGTCAGAATCTTGGCATAGACCTACATCTCATAACCTATACCAAAATAAGATCAAAATGGATACATGATTTGGATATAAAGGAGAATATCATAATAAATTAGGAGAACAAGGTATAATTTGCCTATCATATTTTTGGAGGAGGGAGAGATTTGTGACCAAAGAACAACTAGAGAACATTATGAAAGGCAAAATGGACAACTTTGATTACATTAATTAAAAAAAAAATACACAAACAAAACTGACAGAAATAAAATTGAAAGGGAAGTAAAAGGCTAGGGAAAAATTTTTACGGCCAGTATTTCTGATAAAGATATCATTTCTAAAACATATACAAAACTGTGTCAAATTTGTAAGAATACAAAGTCATTCCCCAATTGACAAATGATCAAAGGATATGAACAGACAATTTTCAGATGATGAAATTAAAATCATTTATATGTATATGAAAAATTGTTCTCAATTACTATTGATTAGAGGAATGCAAATTAATAGAACTCAGAGGTACCACCTAACCTCTCAGATTGACTGAGATGACAGGAAACATTAATGATAAATGTTGGAGGATATATGGGAAAACTGGGACACTAATGTATTATTGGTGCAGTTATGAATGATCCAACCATTATGGAGAGCTATCTGGAACTATTCCGAAAGGACTATCAAAATGTACATACCCCAATTATAGAAAATTTACCAGGGAAAACATGTTACACATGTTAAAAGTCTAATCATTACAATTATTCGTATAAATTTCATTTTAATTTAAATAACATACTTTTGTAAATATCTATTTATATGACAATAATCCTCAATGGAGATATTTATAGAAAGCACTTTCCACAATGGCTGACAAATAGTAGACACTACATAAATGCTTATGCCCTTCCCTTCTCCTAATACATCATCTCAAAACATTAGTTTTGCCAGAATTTGAATACTATATTGTGATAATACTGTGCACATATACAAAAAATATACTAAAGGAGATAGAGTAATGGAATTCAAAGAATATTTCCC
The DNA here is from genome assembly GCF_048593235.1 of Sminthopsis crassicaudata. Lineage (NCBI taxonomy): Eukaryota > Metazoa > Chordata > Mammalia > Dasyuromorphia > Dasyuridae > Sminthopsis > Sminthopsis crassicaudata. Next base: position 22,836,265 of record NC_133622.1, on the reverse strand, counting down.
TAAAATGAAAGACTTTACAGCAAAGTCCAGTTTTTTGTTTGTTTTCATTTACTGTGTATTTTTAGGCAAATCACTTAAATACATTATTCTTTTAAGTTTTTTTTCTTTGTAAAATAAGGAGAGGAAATCTGTTGGAGATATTCTTCATGATTTCTCTCATTTCTAGCTATAAAGAATAATAACTGGTCAGTATGATACTTTAACAGTTCTGTGAGCTCATTGATAAGAAAAAGCATTTCAATAGAATAAATCACAACTTATCCATACATTATCCTATATAATTCTTGCTCATTTTCTTCCATAAATCTTCCACAGCACATCCAATGTGCTAATTTTTTTTATCATTGCCTAGATACCAACTTATCTTATAAGCTGTCATTTCAGTATCCTTGCCTATTATCTGATCTGTCCTTCTCTCCATCTAATCATGTATAACTTTCTACTTATATTCTTAATTTAAATATTCCTGCTTTTTTTTTTTTTTGGTTCGGTTATATGTTACAGCCTACTTGTGCCCTAAATATTTCTTCCTATTTCTTTTTGGATGACCTATTCTTTTAATTCATTAGAGACTTCACTATTCTAAGGCCTGTAGACATATGTAGCATGACTGATGTTAAAATGTATACATTTGTTTCATGCAAAAGCTTGGCATTTATTATATCTTTATCCTCTTTCTCAGATGCAATGCAGAAGTCACTCTTCTTCCTATTCAATTCTACATTTCAGGTATCTCATGAATATGCTAAAATATAGATGCAATTCCTTGAAAGATGTAACAGCAGTGATAATTTGTTCAATGACTGACAATATTAAATTATTTATAAAAGAGGGAGATATATGGCTATCAAATATATTTGCCATTTTAATAGATAGTATTTTAGAAGACATATGAACTAATTGTATTAAGCCCTTCTATTTTGTAGAAATTCTTAAATTAGATCTGTCATCACTCAAAAGTGTATTCCTAATGACTTATCCAAAAAAATCAAGTGGATGAAAAATTCTTACTGCCCATATTATAATATACATGTAGAAAGAAAGCTTGATCAGATACACCAGTAACTTATCTATCATACTTTGTACATGGATAATGTGATTTGTTCCTAGTCTAAATTTTCTCAAAAATAGGCTGATATAATTTATTATAGGCTCAAATATATAATTACATATATTTGGATATCATCAGTGTTAATGCCATATGTATGTCTTCTCACCCCACACGGGTGTTGTCCATATCATTACATGAATAATATAGCTAGGATTTACTCAGCATGCTAAACAACTTTCTTTGATTCTTTTTAATCCCTTGGCAGTACCAATGCAGCCTTCAAGATGTCCATGCAATGTAGTTTTTTGTTGTTGTTGTTCATGCATTTCTTGCTAATATTTTTGGAGGGGTAGATTTTATAACCATCATGTTAAAATTAAAATTTCATTTTGCTAAAGGGGAGTACATTTAAAAGACATATATTTTAAGGTTTAATTACCAAATCAAAATGTCAGTTGGCTTCTATGTGGCACATTCACACAAATTTTAACTCCTCATTTTCTTTCAATTTGTATAAAGTCAAATTGAACAAGATATTCCTGGCTTCTGTGATTCATGGGACCCTAGAGGAAAACACAGTGGCAGCTATACAGCTCATCTGCATATTCAGTTCAGAATTTGGCACAGGGTTTGCAAAACTGCCATCTATCCCAGAAGAAATGCCAACACAAACTAACAAAAGCTAGGACAAACTGAGTGAAGACATGGCTATCAAGTAATGCAACTGGATGGCTCTCTTCAGGACAGAATCTGGTTAAATGAAGCCTCAGTCATGAAGTATTTTGATTTCTCACACTTTTCTCAAATCAAATCTACTTCTCACATACATGAAAATTATTTCCTTAGCTAGTGACAAATCATGCCTTCTGAAAAGATGATACCTTTAGACTTAAGCAGGCTAAAACAAATGATATTCCTCATTAATATAATTTATAATTTCTTTAAAAAATCATAACTTTTAAATTTTTTTGGGAAAATGATCCTTCTTAGTTTCTGATAGAGCTAATTGAAACAATACTTTGGCATCTTTTAATTTATCCAAATAATTATCTTATTTGAAAGGCATTCAGTCAGGTGACATCCACATGAACATAATAAAAACAGTTCTGAATGACTAAACTGTGAATATAAGTGCTAGTTTTACTCTGACAGCTTCTTGCTATTCCAAGGTAATACTGAGAAGAGGTCGTAGAAATCACGTTTTACCCAGTTTAGCAGGTTCATTGAATGTTAGAGAAATGAACCAATTATTGGATTGATAATGTAATCAAATTCATCAGAGATGCAAGATAACTTGCAAGTAATTTTTCTCTTTTTTTGAACTTCAGAGTCACAATACAGCATGACTTTAAGTCAAATCGATAACTGGAAATATAATGGAAGAAACTTTACAAGATGAAAGTATGATGCATAACAATTAAGGCCAAAAATGATAATATCTGTTTGTGCCCATAAAATTATAGTCTGACAATTTATTGATGAATCTATGATTTTATGCCTGAGAGGGACTGGAGGTCACTTAGATTCAAGTGCAAAAGGATGGCCAAAGGACAAATTGACAGTTAGTTTCAGCCAGAACAGAAAATAGAGCATGTAATGGAGCAGAGGTCATGAATTCAGGACCTGTCTCTGACACTGGCCCTTTCAGCAAGTTGCTTTATTTTTCTGGGCCTCAGTTATTTCATCTGTAAAATTATGCAGGGAGAATAGATGATAATTACATTCTTTTCCAGGGACTTCTTGTCTATGATAGTGTTACTTTACATTTACACCAAAACTTTATTCTAGTCTTGAAGTCATAACTGGGGATATTGATTTGAAAATCTCTTGCATGAGAAAAACCCTTAAATATGATATTGAGCTCATTCTGTTCAAAGGAGCCTTAATTCATCCTAAAATTATGCACCATTATCGAAATATTTACTAAATTGTGACTTTGTTTTTATGCAAATCTCTGCACACTTCAGAGCAATTTTAGGTTTTATTTTCTATCCTTTTGAGTCCTGCTGCCTTCTTTAGATATTAAGCACTTTCTTAGTCATTGATCTTATGGCTGACTCAAGCCAGGAACTTTTAGATTTTGAGTTTATCCTGAAAAGTGTAATTAAGGGATCAATCTGATTATTGCCTTTTTGTTCTGGACTTTGCAAGATCTAGACATGTAAGATTCTTTTTTGCCCTTGTTGGGAACTTCAGCAAACAATTGTTTCCAGCTTTATGGAAAGATTTGTAGGTATAAAACATATACAATTGTTGCTCAATTCTGGTCCATGATCCCCCTGGTTCATTTTCACTGATGTGGTAACTCAGACAAAAGACCCGATCTAAGCTCTGGGGTGAATCACAGATTACTCATTACGTTCAAAGGAACATAACAACAGGCCTGATCTTCAGCCTGGAGTAGAGCTGCTGATTCCAGCCTATGTCAAATGATGGAAGGATCTATACCAGATTTTCCAGCTTGGAACTCCTGAGTGATTGAAATATTTGGCTCTCTCCTTCAATTAACTTCTACATGAAAATCAATCCCTGTGGCTTCTCATTATCATTCTGGACTGCCATATAGTCTAGCGTTCTTCGTTGATCTGTGTGAGAAGTTGTGAAAGAGAGCTAGTATATACTGCTTTTTTAAAGTCTGCCATCCATTCTAGTCTTCCTCAGGGTTTAGATTTGAAAGGCAAATAAGATGGAGGTATTCAGACTGTTAGTTCATTGTGTATGTGTGTTGAGGGTGGAGGGCAGAGTGATGCTAAATGATCCAAGGAGCAGAGTGATGCTCCTTGAAATGCTAAATGTTCCATGATATAGTGTTTAGTTTATGCTGGAATTTCATTTCATAATTTGGGAATTATCTCACAGTGACCATCATGGGAAGGTGGCTGCAATTTAAGGAAAATAAATTTCTAACTTTTTCTTATCTGTAATTAAAAATAACCATAATATTTTTACTCTAGCATAAGGTTAGTTGTAGATTGTTTCTAACTTTATCTTTTATTTCACAGTTTTTTTTTTCTTTTTTGCTCTTGGGATGTTTGCTTTTTTAAAATCTTTTTTAATGTGGAGTATAGTCTACCACCTTGAAGTTATCACAACTTTCCTGCTGTGGGTGTAGAAATTTTGGTTAGATTTAGTATCTGCATATAACATTAATTAATTAGAAGCTAAGTTTGTTTTACATGGAGATGTTACTAGTTACTGTGTCTGCAATATTTAAAACTTTGTAGAACTACTTAGGTTATGGGATCTCGGTTTTTAAATATATATATATACATATATATATATATATTAATTATTAAATGGTTTTCATTTGCATCACAAAACAAAAAATGTTTCCAACAAATAACATGATCTATGGTGCAGTTAACAGAGTTTTTTGTGCTGGGTGGGGTGCCATAAAACTTTAATACCTGCTGCCAGGAATGATGAGACTGGAAAATCTTTAGAGCTTATGAGTTCAAAGCTGCAGTGAGCTAGAACTATCAGGTTTTTATACAAATTTCAACTTTAGTATAATGAGTTTCTAGTAACCCTTAAAAAGGGAAAAAAGACCCAACATGGAAAAGGAGACTGTTAAATATCTTGTGCTCAAGCCCTTTAAGTAACTTCTATGCGTCCAACCTGACAAAAACATGGATTAACAGTTCCATTAAAAGAAAACAGGAAAAGAAATGACATAAATGTTGCATTTTAACTTAATGTCTATTTTTTCCAAAAACAGTTTTTTAAGTGAGAAAGATTATCCTATTCAAACCTCACAACACAACTTTATAATTATGAAACATGCACATTTGCATATGTTTTATCTTTTATTCTTCCCTCTAATTTTATGAATCAAGAATTTGTTAAAAAAGAAATTGAGGTTCAAGTAAGTTATGATAATTTCTCAGGATTTTAGAAAAGCAATATTGAATACACCTGGAACTTAATCCCAGCTTTGATCACAAGTCCAGTATTAGAAAGACCAGGACCAGGATTCAACATAAATATGAGCAAATTGAAAGACAATGGAATTAAAGCAAGAAAATACAAAAGCAGATTTTAAACAAAAGGAACTCATCTACAGCAAAAATATCAATAGTACTTTCTGTAGTAACAATCATTACTTGGAGACAGAATAATTTCCTTTCCTAATGGAATAGCTAAGTAAATTGAAGTATTTTAATACAATGGAAAGTTACAATGGTATAAGAAATCATGGTTATTATGACTACAAAGATTGCCTTATATACCTGATGCAAAACGACATAAGCAGAATAAAGAAAATGGTATACATAATAACTATAACCATGTAAGCAGACAAGCATCAACATCAGCAACAACAAAAACAACAACATAAAATAAATATTGCCAAATTATAATGACCAAGCTTGGATTCATAACAAAATACAAAAAAAATTAAAACTTCTTCCTTCAAGTTTTTTCCTATAAAATGTATAAAAATTATAACACATATTTTAATCAAACTGGATGAAATGGAACTATGTGCTAGGACTCTGTCTTTGCATCAGTTTTCCTCAGTGTTTAAGTACAATGTTTTGTACTTCTCAATATAAGAATCCCTGGTTAATTTCCAAATTCTGTTTGAGCGGCATCCCTGAAATAGCCTATTCCTATCTATCTCTATTTCCCTCCCTGAGACAATCACATAATTACATTGCATTTATTTTAGAGGTTCTTAAACTGTTATTGTTTTGATCATGAACCAGTTGGACAGTTTGATGAAGAGTATGGAGCCTTCTTTATAAAACTTTTGAGAATATACAGAGGATTACAAAGGAAACCAATTGTATGTATGCATTTGCCAGGTCAGAAACACTGATGTATTGTGCATGCATGTATTTAATGTTCTGTCAACTTGTTCTTTCCCCTCTCTATATTATAAAGTCCTTGAGGGAAAGTATTACTTGTCTTTGTCTTATGTAAGTAATACCTTAGCATAATTCCTGCTACACAGTAGAAACATACTAAATCTTGAATGAATGGAAATTCCATTTATCTATGCAGATCAGCAACTGCTGTTCTTTAACTTACTCTTGAAGATTTACCCAGGTTTCTCAGCACTATTGGTGACTTATCCATGGTCAGACAGTTAATATAAACCAGAGACAGCACTTTACCTTGGATCTTACTAAAATCAAGTCCAGAATTATATGTACCAGTCCCATTTCCTTTCAATACATTGTCTAAAAGTAGATTATTTCAGGGAAATTAGCTCAAAAGCTATAAAGTTACTTTGTCTTAGAAAATGTTAAATTAGAATCTAAAAACTACTAGGTAGGTTAAAAAAATAAATTTGTAATGAGTACAGGAGATAAAATATAATAGGAAATGATTAAGTATTAAATAACAATTTTTCAAATTCCTTAACACCATTTTTTGTATCAAAAATGTCCAAAGCAAGATTAATTCCTCTGGGAAGTAATAAGCATGAGATGTTATATTTAAATTAAATCTAAACTGAAGGATAGTTCAATATGTCCAAAGATCCATGATTTCATTTTTTAGATAAGTCTTTCTATAGAACAAAACTTGTTAGATTTTCTTAAAAGTTGCTATGCTCCTTCCCCTAAATTCATCACCTAATTGCCAACATTCTGGTAATGAGCCTCTTAGAATTTAACTTACCTTCAATGACAGGAATTTTGTTCATTGTCATACCCCTAATTGAAGCTACTTCAACTTGCAAGGAATTGTCAGAGATTGGCTCCATTGGCATGGCCTTTGAGAATCCTGGCTTCTTTCCATACTGCAAAATGAGTATTGAATGAAGGCATTATGGAGGAAATTGAGGGATATGACTTGAAATAAATTACTATCAATAGCTATCCTTATTCACTAACTCAATTGTGTCAATCATCGTTTATGGGTAAAAAGAAGCACAGCTTTTGAAATCATAACAGTGTCATAAGCATTGTATTTGTTCTGTTGTAGTTTAAGATTGTGAGCAACATTTTAGTATGTGTCTTTTTATAGTTGAATGAATCAAATTATTGATCTAGAAACATTTTTGAATATAACAAGGGCACTAATTTTTAAGGGTTATGCATATATCTTTTGAATGTTGAAAGGATGATAAAATAGTTAAACCAATTCGCCAGAAATAAATGCTGCTAATAATTAGATACTATAACTAGGAAGTCTTTCTTCCCATATGACTTTAACATTGCTGGTTAGCTCTCAGGTTGGTAAATGATAATTTCTGTTACTTTAAATGTAACAGTGATTGTTTTGTGTTTATTGAATGAGACATAGAAAGTCATCCAGCTGCCTAAATGAATGACAAGTTGAGCTTCACATTGATGCAGGAATAACTGGGGATGCCAGTGCCTTTTCTTATATCTTCTTTTGCCTTTTAAAAAAGCAAGTATTATCTTTGTTTTTATAGTTATGTTTTTAATAAAACATTTAATAAAAAAGGTAAATAATGTGTAACATATCTTATTTTTGTTGTTTCTCAACCATCACATAAGTTATAAAGGTATATGGCCATCATAGAAGTGCCAAAGAAAGTTTTTTTTAGGATTTTTTTTTTACACAGGATAAACAACAATGGAAAGGAAAAAGATAGGAATAATATTTAAAAGTGTGTTTAAACACATATAATGCAGATTTTGTCTTTTCATTTCTAGAATATATAGTGAAATTCCTGATTTTTATTCATATAAATGAAAAAAAAGAAAGAAGAAACTAAGATTTGAGAACACATAGACAGACTTAAAAGCTTAAGTATAAAAACTAGAAAAATGCTAAAATGAGGAAAAGTTAAATTAAAAAATAATTCATTTCTCCAACAATATGGAAGAGGGCTTTTATTCCATTTAAAAGAGACTAATATTATACATATTCATGGTGCGTAAAACAAAGGATGCATGCTCTCAAGCCATTACTTGAAATCTGTGTTAGTTATAATAGCTACACACATTACCAAACTTTCTTTCTGTGCAACTCCAAAACTTTTTGAATAAGATCTGATTTTTATGGAAATATTTTTACCTCAAATAATTTTCATAAATTGGCATTCATATTGTTCTATCCCAGACTTATTTATACCCACTCATATTTTCTGTGGACAGGAAGATGCTATTTGTCTAATATGGATCATTGTAGTGTCATGTACATTTATGGTGCTATTTGGATAAATAAAATAATACTCAATTTATTATACATTTCATCACACTTCCTACTAAAATGAAATGAGCTTTTAGAATTAATGTTTCATTTAAAAACAAAGCCTATAATTTATTATCACTTATGAAATTATTCATCATAAAATAAACATGTTATATTCCATATTTTATGATAATTTGTCTTTACAATCTGAAAAATCTCTTCTATTAATTTATGAAATATTCACAACTCTTACACGGCTAGAAAAATAACTATCTATTAGATAGCATATCAAATTTTAGAATGTTTTCTATTAGAAAAATTAATGAGTTTATTTACAGTAGTCCTTTTTCTTGTTAAAAAATACATTATTTGTTAGTTTTTAGAGACAAAATTAGTATAAACTTTGAGTGAATACCTCTTCTACTAACTAGAGAAAACCAGGAGGAAAATGCCAATATTCTATATGACAGAAATAAGGGTCAATTTCAGTCTATGAAACAACTAGAACTCACAAATTAGGATGAAGAATCAAATTTAATAACCTCTAGTATATGAAAATTATTAGCCAAAAAGATATAAACATGCAGCAGGACAAACCCACATTATGGGAGTAAAAGGAAGCCAATAGTCAATAAGAAAGTTAACAGAGTAATGATATATTACAAAAGGTAGTCTGACCTAAAGGTAGTATGAAGTTATACCAAAAGTAAGTTGTCTTACTGAAAAGCGTGGAATGGTGAAAAAAGAACAGTGGTTCATATTATTGTCAATGGCTTTATTTGAGGTCATTTAAAATAACTCTGATTGTTTTTTTGATTTCTTGATTTTTTGATACAGAGAAGTAAGTCCGGATTAGCAGCCCTTGCTCTGCTCCCAAATGTGTCATGAACTAGAATAAAATGTAATTGGGAAATATTTAATAATGTAAATTAATAACAAAAGAAATACATAAACATGTGTTTTTCTAAATAAATTAAGTAATTTGCAAGGATCCTTATGTATGGTTTAATGTCCCTTGTTTCTCTTTGAATTTGACACTTCTGATCAAGATTTGAACAGTAACCTGAATTGAAGTAGAGAGAGTAGAAAACAGAATTGACCTCTGCTTCTTATATGTGAATCCTGCCAGTGAACCTTCCTTTGGTCAACAAACCCAGACAGAAATTTTAATAGTGCTTAACAGTGGTTTTTAATACCCCCCACTCCTTTTGTAAATCAGAAATAAGTTTACAGACAAGAGGGATATAACATATTGGTTAAAGGGATAGAAATTCTGCTTTTACGTTATGGGGGGGATGGAAAGAGAGAAGAGAGAATTGATCATTTGATTAAAATCTAGGAGAATATAGAAGAATAATTTTTCATTATATGGACTGTATAAGGAAGGTGAGAGTATCTGTCTTAGAGTTTTATTATGAAACAAGTAAAATAAGATTTGCAAGATAAGATAAATATTAGTTGGTATCAATTGATCCTTTCATATGCATAGGCAATTTTTCCTGTATATCTCTTTTTTCTTGATTAAATTTCATGAAAATGTTTTTTTTAATATTTGATGAGCTAATTATAGATTTCCCCCACAGTTTTATCCTGGATCTCTTTCTCTTAATTCTTTGAATTAAATATCATCTCTATGTATTGAATTAAATATCATCTCTATATATTTCCTATAATACAGAGAGTATTCCATCACAATCAAATACAAAAACTTATTTAGCTAGTTCTCACTTGATTGGATCTATTCATTTTCCAATTCTTTGCAATCACAAAAAAGAGTTGCTATTAATTTTTTTTTTTTTTACATAGAAGTATTTCTCCATTTTTCTTTTGGTGTCTTTGAAATACTTAACTAGTAGTGCTATTGCTAACTCATAGGTTATGTATAATTTTATTGTCTTTGGGCTCATTTCCAAATGGTTCTCCAAGATGGGTGGACCAGTTTACAGCCAGCTAATAATGAATTAGTGTCCTATTTTTTTCCACATTCCCTTCAGCATTTGTCTTTGCCTTTCCTCTCATGCTTACCAATATGATCAGTATGTGATAGTAACTCAGTGTTTTTAATTTGCATTTTCCTATTAAATAGTGATTTAGAGCAACGTTTTATGTTACTATAGATAACTTTCATTTCTTCTTTTGAAAACTGCCTTTTCATATCCATTCACCATTTATAAATTAGAGGAATGGCTTTTATTTTTATAAATTTGATTCAGTTCTCATTTTGAAAAATACTTTCTGACAGAAATTTGCTGTAAATTGCACCCTACCCAACTCACCAATGTCTTGTTTTTCTCCTCCTCTTGGCTATATTTATTTTGCTTTGCACATTTAAAAAAAATCAATGCATTCCACATTATGCAGTTGCTTTTTGTGATTCTTTCCAGCTCTTACTCATAAATTCTTCCTTTATCCATAGCTCTGAACTCTATTACTTTAAAGGGTACCATCAGGAGGATTCTGGGATGATGACTGAAAATTCCAACCTCTCAGGAACTTTCACCTCTAGGAAGAGTGGGGAGTCTGGGTTGCAGTCTGTGTAGACTGAGTGAACCCCAGCTGATTGGGAACACCAGGCCCAGCTGTGCTGCAAAGTAGGAGTTCTGGGGGAGAAGGAGCCAGCACACTGGGAGTACAGAAACAGGGTCCAGGGATCTGCTGGATGTGGCAAGGCAGGACAGTAGAAGTCTCGTTTTGGGGGCTCCAGGTCAGAGGGGAAAGCTGAAGTGAAATCAGAAGCACCCATCCCTCCCACTCCAGGACTAAAAATGAGTACTCTAATAAGGAATAAGACTCCAACCAGAGAAACTCATTATATAAATAGGGAAGACTGGGGCAGGGAGGGGATGGGAAGTTTAAAAAAAGTTCCTTCTGCACTAAAAAAAGAACAATAAATGGCTTTCCTTAAGAACTCAAAAAAGACTTTAAGAATCAAATGATAAATATTGAGGAAAAACTAGTAAATAGATGAATAAGGACCATCCAAGAAAAATAAGATTATTAAAAGGAAGTAAAACAACTAGAAAAGGAAATCTGGAATCTTAAAGAAGAAAATGATTCTTTGAAAATTAGAACTAGACAAGTGAATTATCCAGTGAAGCTTCAAATGACCAAGAAATAACAAAAAATATAAATAATGGGAAAAATAGAAGAGAATGTGAAACATCTTAGGAGAAAAACAAACATCTGGAGAACAGATCAAGAAGAGAAAACATAAGAATAATTGGACAATCTGAAAGCTATAACCAAAAAAAGAATTTTGACACAGTAATACAATTAATAATTAAAGAAAATTATCCTGATGTGATAGATCATGAGGGAAAAGTACATATACAAAAATAAATCGTAAATCAACACCTTAAAGATATCCTAAAAGGAAAACACATAGGAACATTATTGCTAAATTTAATTGATAATATTATAATATATAATATAATATATACATTTTGTAAAGTGTAATTTCATATTATAATCTGTAAATTGGAGATGATAGTGGCACCTAACTCCTAAAGTTACTGTAAGAATAAAATGAGAAATTTGCCAAGCTAAACATATTATATAAATCCTAGTTGTTATTGTTGTTCTTACTGGCATCAACCTTCTTCTATAGCTTTAGATTCTCTTACCTGACTACTTTATTAATATTCTAGTTGGTTTTCCTGTTCTGTTTTGTTCTCCAATCAAACTTCCTATCCATTCAACTCACACCATTTGTTCTCCAAATCATAGGACTAACCATATCACCCCTTAGCGAAGTAATTCATTGTCTCCCTGTTTGGCATTTAAAGCTTTTTTATCATTTGATCCATTGCTACTCTTTCAAACCTTCCTCATCTCCATACATATTATAAACCAGCTACACTGCTCTACTTGATGGTTCTAAAGAAACTATTCTTTTGTCCATCTCTATCCCTTTGAACAGGCTATCCTCGGTGTCTTCAATGAAGTGTCTATTCATCTTTGGCTCTGAATTTCCCTGACTTTCTTCAAAACTTATACTAGTCTCATTTTCTACAAAAAGTCTTTTCTGGTCCTTTCAGCATCTGGGCCTTCTGTCTGAGACTACTTTCCATATATTTTGTGTGTGGAACAGCTAGATGGCACAGTGGATAGATTACTAGGCTTGGAGTGAGGAAGAGTCCCCTTTCTGACTTTAAATATGGCTTCACACTGTTACTAGGCATGGGGCCATGAGCAGGTCACTTACTCTATTTGCCTCAGTTTCCTCACCTGTAAAATTAGCTGGAATGGGAAATAGCAAACCACTCCAGTACCTTCTCCAAGAAAACACTAAATAGGGCCAAATGAACAACTATATAATATATGTATGTGTGTGTGTGTGTGTGTATATACATATATGTGTGTATTTATACATATATGTACATATATGTATATAATCTATATTATTTATATTCTGTTTATTTGATTATCATACCAAGAACTCGAGTATGGACTGCTTTCTATAATATTTTCCCTTAAGGTTAGGATCCTACCTGATACATAGTAAGTTCTTCCTAAAAACTTGATTGAGGACTTTTTATTTTAGCAATATAGATATTCTGGGTATTATTCTATTGATTTTCAGGTTTATTACTAGTTTTCTGTATTGGGGATGTTGTCACTAATCGGTAACTTGAGGGCAATGTTACTATCTTCCTTTTGTGTTCCATTAGGGTTATATGCTCATCAGTCACATCTCAGTTTCAAAGTGTATAAAATTATTTCTCTGTTCCTTAGCACAATTATAAATTGTTTTCCTGAATATTTAAACCACCTTCAGCTCTGTTGATAATGTATTTCCAATAATTCTGTAGCCACTTTGGCAGTGACTATACTCAACTTTTGTCCCCCTTCAATTTATGGGGGAATCTTGGGCTTAGACCAAAAAAGGCTTAGATTTTTGTCCCTGCTCCAATATTTTGTTTTATCATGCTGAGCAAATTATACAATCACTGAGACTTCACTGCCTTTACTTGAAAAGGAGATACAAATAAACAGGGGTGTTATGAGAACACTTTATAAAATGAAAAGTATTATCTAAATGTAAGCTACCATTTATGTCCATAATTAATTCATTTTTGGGAATCAATCTCAACCATCATTTGTCATGATTCTTTTATTGCTTTTCTTAAAAAAAAAAGGATTACCATATCACAAGCCATTTATTTGTTTGTTTTAATAAGGGATAAAGATGATGAAAACACCTGCTTTTGCCAGGAAATAGGAGAGAATTATCTGTTTGCTTTTTTTTGTTGTTGTTTTTCTTTAAAATTTCCCTGTTCTTTTTAATTAAATGAAATAGAAAAAAAATTGCTGAAGTTAAAGGAAAAATAAAATGAAGCAATAATCTAACTTACCAGGTGGCTTCCTGTTTTTTGTGATTCCAATATGTCACAAAACTCAACAAGAGCCATGAATCTTCACAAATTAATGGTGACCATTTTGTGAAGAAAATAAAAAAGGAGAGGGGGGAAAGCACTTGGCTCATTGTAACTGAACAACTCAGCAAAAAATAAAAAATCTGCTTGCACAAAAGAATAATGCACAAACTTCAAGGTAATGTTTATAATTGAATTAAGCATTATTTAGAAGCACGTATAATTTCAGCTATAATAAAAACAAAATAACAAGATAAGAAGAATATATTGTAAAAGTTTTCAAAGTTTGGGGATAGGAAACTATGGAAAATTCTCCAAAGGAAGAATCCTAAATTTTCCCACTTGAGTCATGTTAAAATACAATTTCAGAATATAAAATTTTAGAGGGGGGTTGAAAAAAAACTTCCAGAATTAATCACTAAACTTTTTTAGTTTGCTTCTCTTTTTTTCCCCCACTATTTCAGGTCATGATTTTCTGTCATTTTAAAAAATTGCTCAGGATTAATGGTGTTTGGAATTTATGAAAGCCAGTATAGTAAAGCTTATTTATGTGTGATTATACAAACTAATACTTTTATTGGGAAAATTTCTGCTTGACATTTTGTGTTTTGACTGGCATTTGCTAGTTGCCAGCTGTCATAAAAAAGGACTGCAGCACATGCCGTGAGCAGCATATGCCTTTTTGGGTGCTGAATAGCGTTTTCATACAAAAAATCAAATGATCCATAACATATTATGCTGTCATTTGAAAACAGTATCAGAAATGAAACATTTTTCATGCCTGTAATACATTTCGTTCCCCAAGGCTCAATCTAGCATTTCCTAATACTTTTGAAAATATAATGAGGAGAACATTCATTTCATTAATTGCCATAGTAGCACTGATGCCAGAATAGTAATGATTTTCTAAATGTATAGATTATAAGAAATTGATAAAAATTCATATATACAGGAATATATAGGAATCTATTTCATAAGAGGATATGTATGTGAATACACACACACACACACACACACATACAGACATATATGTGTGTTTGCTGTTGATGATCCTGTTAGTGCTGAAGTTCTTGCTCTTCCAGAATACCTTCTTGCTTACTTAGGCCCAACAGAGTTTGGAAATAGTCATCTAAGTGAATCTAAAGGCTGACCATTTCTTTCTGGGCTATAAATGGGCTCATATTATGAATTGATAAAGATTTTATCTTTTTTATATAAAAATATTTTAAAAACTGTGTGTAGAAGGGTAAGTGAAATATTTTGAAAAAATATTTAATTTAGATTATATGTAAACTAATGCAGCTCGACTTATTATACATGGAAAAGAGTTATGAATCACATTTTACATTATTCTTTGCAAGCTTGATACAAACAGAATTGCTGCTCCCAAATTTGATTATTTTAATTACTAAATATCTCAAAAGGCTGTTGAAGATTAATCACATATTTATAATTGAATTAAACAATTAGATCTTAATTACCTATTTAATGGTAAATGTGGTGCTAAGGGAGATAGAATGTCTAGTTAAGGTATAGTCCCTTCCTTCATGAATCTTCCTTTCTAGTAACTGAAACTGATAATATATATATATCCAGTATAATACATTATCAGATAAGTTAGATCTATACAGTTCTTCATGATAGCTGAGGGCACAAAAGGTCCTTGCCAACTTAGAGAATTTGGAAAAGAATCAAGAAAGAGAGAGCTTTCAAATGGGTAATTTATAGGATCATAGATCTAGAGCTAATAGGCACATTGGATGATAATTAATCCAACCCTCTTGTTTTATTGTTGAAGAAACAGTAGAATAGAGAATTTTAATGCTTTACCAAAGTCTCTTGTATGGTAAATGTAACAGGTAGAATTTTAACTCAAGTTCTTTTATTCGAGAGCCAATTTTCTTTCCATTTCACCATTCAGTCTCTGGTAAGGGATGGATAGAAATGAAAAAAAAAATAAAACATTCTGGTAATTAGAAAGAGTGGAAACAAGGCACTAAAAGAAGGAAAACACGTTTAAATTGCTTAGGTATAAAATACATGGATATTAGTTCTAGACATAAATCTGGAAAGTTATAGTGGCACAATGTTAGAGAGGATCTGTAAAGTTGTTATGCTTAAGTGTTACATTTAAAATCTAGTCTGTTTATGTTGTGAAATATGGATTTGAAAAGGAGAGTTGAAATAATAAGATTTATTATGAGGTCCTCACTATGGTCCAAATAGATGGCAATAGAAGAAATAAATAGGGAGAAATTCACGTGAGGAGGCAACTTATTGAAAAGCACCTCAAACTTACCATATCCAATCATCTTGATCTTTGTTTTATCATGTTGAGCAAATTGCACAATATCTACTTTAAATTTATTTCTACATTGAGAAGAATATTATCTTCCAATTCATCCACATTTTTAGTATAGGCTCAACAATTATTATTCTCCCTTACCATTCTCCCCTTGCATTTCACTTCTACCCCTACCAATATGTTTTCTAATTATTTGCCCTATCCAGTCATCTTCAACTCTTTAACATTGTTTTTCTTCTCCTTCAAAGTTTTATACATTATACCATTCTCTTACTACTACTGATAAAAAACACATTCATTAGTGTGTTTTTTTTAACTTTTGTTTTCAATAAACCCTAATAGTTATCTATTTCTTCCAGGTTTATATATAAAATCTTTTGTATAGCTTTTAAAGCTCTTCATAATCTTTCCCAACCTATGTATACCTTACCTGTCTCCAGTTATTCCACATTCACAAAACTCCATCTCCTAAATGTAAATTTTCACTCTGTCCCTCATGCCTAGAATTTTTCCCACCTTTCCTCTGGTTCGTGGCTTCCTCTGTTTTTTTTTTTTTTTTTTGTTTGTTTGTTTTTGTTTTGTTTTTTACTATCTGACATAAAATTATACCATTTGTAAGAAGATTTTCCTGGTCCTCCTTAACCTGATTATCTTCCTTTTGAGATATGCATTTATACATACACATCTGTGTATACATATTTATATATAATTTTATAGTCCAAATACACAATATCTGTTTGTCTTTCTATCCTCAGTGTTTTGCCTAATATCTGACACATGGTTGCTGCTTAGTAAATGATTGATGACTTTACTTAACTTCGTTTTCATATGCTCACCTCCTATTAACTTATAAAGCACAAAAGGCACTTTCAGATAACTGACTATACATCTCCCATCATATGCTTTTTAAAAGATTACTTTTTTGAACCCTAATATAAGGTGTTATATTTATCCTTATTAAAATCTTAATATATTTGACCTATAATTCTGATTCCTGACACTGATAAACCTCCAATAAAAAAGTATTATCTGCCTCTCACATGTGAACATTTGATGAATATGCCATTGATGTTTTATGCAGCCTTTGGATAAAAATATTCAACAGCATATGTCCAAGTATATCTTTTGAGCAATTCACTACAGAATCCCAACTTTACATTATACCATTAATGATTACTATTTGGTTTGACTATTCAATCAGTTCTGAATTCACCTAATATAAATATCATCTTGTCAACATTTCTTCATTTTTTACCCAAGAGGAACATAGGAGACTTTGACAAAGTATACTGATAAAAAATAGAAAACTCTATCTGTAGCATTCTCCTGATTTATCAGTGTAGGAGTACTGTTTAAAAAGAAAATGCCATTAGTTTTACCTGACCTTGTCTTGATGAATTCACACAGGATCTTTGTGATGATATTTCCTTTTTCTCACTATTCATTATTAATTTCAAAATATATTCTGGAATTTTGTAAGGAATTAAAAGCAAGCTCATTAGCCTATAGTTTCTAGACAATTGTTTTTACTTAAAACAAACAGTAACATTCTCCAAACTTTTCTTCCGCTTTCAAGTCTCTTAAAGATCATGGACAGTGATTCAGGAATGATGTTACCCATTTTATAGAGTACCATTGGATGCTGTTTATCTGGATTTGGTGACTTGAGTTTGTGATAAGAGAAGTAAGACAGGAAGGAGCTTCTTATCATGCCCTTACTTATCACAGTTGTCAGTTTTAGATTAATCATGTCTATTAGATCTTTTTGATCCCAAGATCATATTCTTGTCCAGAAAACACAGAACCTAAATATTCTGCAGTTTTCCTTTACATTGATAATGACATCTTTCTGCTGACATTATTAATTGACAATAATATCGTCTCATTATTTCTGAATAGAATGTGTATCTTTTGGTCTATCTTCCCCCCATCGATTCAGTTTTACCCTTCTTTATTTGTTCTTAGATTTCCTTATCAGTCCTAGTTCTCTCTGAGTTTTAATATCAGTGATGTTTGCTTACAGGTTTTATCATACTTTTGTATCTTTGATGAATGAAAACATCCTTTAAGCACATACTATATGCTGAACACCGGGCATACAACTAGAAAAAAAGATAATCCTTGGTTTCAAATAACCTACATTCTAATAAAAAAGAGAGATAACACATGAGATGCAGGTTAGATGTAAATACTGGAGGACTAAAGCAATACTACTGGATAGGTAATAATATATTAGAATTTATGCAGTGGAATTTTTGTGCCTTCATTTGTGGTTGCTAACATTAAAAAAAAAAGCCTGCTCTTAAGTGTCAGTGTAGAGAGGAGATTCCAAGTTTTTTTTTTTCTAAAAGAATTAGAATATGATGGATCTGTACTTGGCTAGGGAGGAGGAAAGGAGTGACATTATAGGCAAAAATGTTGATGTTGAGCTCTGGACCAGAAGAAGGGATAATGATTGTTTTTTGTTCTAGCTTCAGCTTTTACTATCTAGGCACCCAGAGGCAGGAGAAGGGGAAAAGGGAGGGTTCTCCACTCCAGAATCCACTTGGATTCTGCTTCTTTTGGTCTATGAACTCAGACATCAGTGTCTCAGCATGACTTGTGGTATGAAGAAAGGCAGAAGGGTCCTAATTAATGATACTTTCAGCATTTTTATTATCTATGCCAGCTATTTTATTTATCTGTACTGCTATCTCCTATATATGGCTATTTAAAATCAAAGAATATTAGTTTTCTGAGTTTACATATTTTCCTTTTCTATAATTATTTCTTCTTAACTTGATATTATTTTTCTTTTTGTCTCAGAATTTCATTCTTTTTTTACTTAATATTATTTTATATGTTTATTATAGCTTTTTATTTACAATA
The DNA here is from genome assembly GCF_048593235.1 of Sminthopsis crassicaudata. Taxonomy (NCBI): domain Eukaryota; kingdom Metazoa; phylum Chordata; class Mammalia; order Dasyuromorphia; family Dasyuridae; genus Sminthopsis; species Sminthopsis crassicaudata. The sequence continues at coordinate 22,817,556 of NC_133622.1, read as the reverse complement.
TATATGCATGGGTAATTTTCAGCATTGACAATTGCAAAACCTTTGGAAAATAGTTATTTTGCTGTACAAAAAGAATCAGACTTTGAAATAGTGTACAATTAACCTATGAAGGAAATCAAAATTGCAGGCAGGCAAAAATAGGGGGATTAGGAATTCTATGTAGTGGTTCATACTCATTTCCCAAACTTCTTTCACTGAGTGTAGCTGGTTTAAGTCATTCCTGCTCTATTGGAACTGATTTGGTTCATCTCATTGTTGAAAATGGCCACGTCCATCAGAATTGATCATCATATAGTATTGTTGAAGTACGCAACGATCTCCTGGTCCTGCTCATTTCACTCAGCATCAGTTCATATAAGCCTCTCCAGGCTTTTCTGAAATCTTCCTGTTGGTCATTTCTTACAGAACAATAATATTCCATAACATTCATATACCACAATTTATTCAGCCATTCTCCAATAGATGGACATCCACTCAGTTTCCAGTTTCTGGCCACCACAAAGAGGGCTGCCACAAACATTCTTGCACATACAGGTCCCTTTCCCTTCTTTAAGATCTCTTTGGGATACAAACAGAGTAGGAACACTGCTGGATCAAAGGGTATGTACATATGGATAACTTTTGGGGCATAGTTCCAAATCGCTTTCCAGAATGGCTGGTTGTATTCACAATTTCACCAATAATGTACCAGTGTCCCAGTTTTCCCACATCCCCTTCAACATTCCACGTTATCTTTCCCTTTCATTCTAGCCAATCTGACAGGTGTATAGTGGTAGCTTAGAGTTGTCTTAATTTGCATTTCTCTGTTTAATAATGACTTGGAGCATCTTTTCATATGGCTAGAAACTGTTTCATTTTCTTCATCTGAGAATTGTCTGTTCATATCCTTTAACCATTTGTCAATTGGAGATTGGCTTGATTTCTTATATATTAGAGTCAATTCTCTATATATTTTGGAAATGAGGACTTTATCAGAACCTTTGATTATAAAAATGTTTTCCCAGTTTATTGCTTCCCTTCTAATCTTGTCTGCATTAGTTTGGTTTGTACAAAAACTTTTCAATTTGATATAATCAAAATTTTCTATTTTGTGATCAATAATGATCTCTAGTTCTTCTTTGGTCATAAATTCCTTCCTCTTCCAAAGGTCTGACAGGTAAACTATCCTATATTCTTCTAATTTATTTATAATCTTATTCTTTATTCCTAGGTCATGAATCCATTTTGACCTTATCTTGGTGTATGGTTTTAAGTGTGGATCAATGCCTAGTTTCTGCCATACTAATTTCCAATTTTCCCAGCAATTTTTGTCAAAAAGTGAGTTATTACCCAAAAGCTGGTGTCTTTGGGTTTGCCAAACACTAGATTATTAAAGTTATTGACTATTTTGTCCTTTGAACCTAACCTATTCCACTGATCTATTTCTATTTGAACCTAACCTATTCCACTGATCTATTCCACTAGTCTATTTCTTAGCCAGTACCAAATGGTTTTGGTAACCACAGCTTTATAATATAATTTTAGATCTGGTACAGCTAGGCCACCTTCATTTGATTTTTTTTTCATTAGTTCCCTTGAAATTCTTGACCTTTTATTTTCCATATGAACTCTGCTGTTATTTTTTTCTAGATCATTAAAATAGTTTTTTGGGGGAGTTTAACTGGTATAGCACTAAATAAATAGATTAGGTAATATTGTCATCTTTCCAAGAGCATTTAATATTTTTCCAATTAGTTGGATCTGTTGGAACATTATATGTAATTTTGCTCATATAGTTCCTGATTTGCCCTTGGCAGATAGATTCCTAAATATTTTAAACAATTGTTAGTTACTTTAAATGGAATTTCTTTTTGTAACTCTAACTGTTGGATTTTGTTAGTGATATATAAGAATGCTGATGACTTATATGGGCTTATTTTTTTGTGCATCCTGCAACTTTGATAAAGATGTAGATTATTTCTAATAGCTCTTTAGTAGAATCTCTGGGGTTTTCTAAGTATACTATCATATCATCAGCAAAGAGTGATAATTTGGTTTCCTATTTACCTACTCTAATTCTTTTAATCTCTTTTTCAACTCATTGTTGAAGCTAGCATTTCTAATACAATATTGAATAGTAATGGTGATAGTGGACAACTTGCTTTCTCCTGATCTTACTGGGAATGATTCTAGTTTATCCCTATTACATATGATGCTTACTGATAGTTTTAAATAGATGCTACTGATTATTTTAAGGAAAAGTCCATTTATTCCTATCCTCTTAAGTGTTTTTTTTTCTTTTTAATAGGAATGGATGTTGGATTTTTTTCAAATGCTTTTTCTGCATCTATTCAGATGATTTTATGGTTTTTGTTAATTTGGTTACTGATATGGTCAATCATACTAATAGTTTTTGTAATAATGGACCAGCCCTGCATTCCTCGCATAAATGCTACTTATCCTGGAGATTATTTTCTGTAGTCTTTTTGCTAATATTTTATTTAGGATTTTAGCATCAATATTCATTAGGGAGATTGGTCTGTAATTTTTCTTCTCTGTTTTCAATCTACCTGGTTTAGGTATCAGTACCATATCTATGTCATAAAAGGAATTTGGTGGGACTCCTTCATTCCCTAATCTTCAAATAGTTTATATAGCATTGGGGTTAATTGTTCTTTAAATGTTTGGTAGAATTCACATGAAAATCCATCTGGGCCAGGGGATTTTTTTCTTAGAGAGTTGATTAATACTTTGTTCTATTTATTTTTCAGAATTTCATTCTTAAGAACTTTTCAGCCTCATGAGGCTGGCTTCCTTTATAGATTTTTTCAAATGCAGGCTCCTATTTATCCTTATTCAAATTCCATGTGTAATGTTGGTGGTAGTGGAGATGTTGCTGCTACTATTTGTTGATGATGTTTAGGCATATGGTATTCCACATGGTCAAAAATTCTGATTTCTCAATTCCTTCTGCCCCTTATGTTGCAGATGATAAACTGAGGCAAATGGACTTAAGTGACTTGTTCAGAGTTGCACAGCTAATAAGTGTCTGATGCCAGATCTAAACTGAAAAAAAAAGAGTTTTCTTGACTCTGGGCCCAACTCTCTGTTGATTTTGCAAATTAACTCATAATATCTAGGTTGTATGACACCCTATACCCTATTGTTCTATCATAAATTCTAGGAGAGAGTAATATATTCCTGTCACTGCCCATCATTTCCAAATCAGAATAGTTTTAGTTAGTGCAATCAGATGAAAAGGCCTTTTTGGTTTATTTACCTTTATTCAGGGAGAACCTGTCCTTAAAACAAATCAAGAAATTATTAGGAAGGCTTCTAACATATGCCTCAGTACTTAAAGTCCCTTTGCTACTAAATTATGTCTATGCCAGGATTAGATCATTTCCTCAGAATTTTTTTTAATCAATATGACTTGTAGTATAGTTGAATAATAATATTGCTCCTACTTCTGTCTTCATTGATCTCTGCCCAAATATTATCTTTCTAATATCCTACCCTATATTGTTCCTCATACCAAAGCACATGTTCCCAAAAGACTGAGAAGTAAGGAAATAGACATTAAGTACCTAATGTGCTATTCACTTTAAAAATATTAACACATTGGATCCTTTCAACAACTATCAAAATTAGGTACTATTGTGATCCCTGTTTTATAGTTCAAATATTAAGGCAGAAAGAGGTTAAATCACTATCCAACTAGTAAATATTTGAGACCAAACTTGAATTCAGGAATTCCTTATTTCTTACAGATAGGAAGTACAGTAGATAGAGACTGTAGTCCAACATCCAGAAGATTAATCTCAGGCACTTATCAGTTGTATCACTGTGAAAATCACTTAATCTCTGATTTGCCTCAATTTCTCCAACTATAAAATGGTGATAATATCAATACCTATTTCCCAGGATGCTTGTATTAAATGAGATGATATTTTTATAAAACATGGTCAATTGAAAACCCAAAGTTCTCAGGAAGCCTCTGAATATAATTATGACCTAAAAATGTAGGAGTAAGTTAATATTGCATAACACATGAGAATTCTGCACATAACTCTTTCAATATGTATGTTGATTCACACAAACCTACATTATACTATAATAATCTGACCTTTCTTTGGTGGTGAGATAAATTCCCAATAGAATTGAACAAAACCTTGATGAAGCTATAATACAGAGATACGATTTCCAGTTAGTCCTGATCTCCCTGAGGTGAGGAAACTCCTGATCTAAATATGTGGTCCTCTTAATAGATTTTATTGTCTAAAAACAGCCTAGTGCTCTGTGAGTGGGCAGTTTTTGTCCAATGAACTTTTTCACCCATCTCCAGTATCAACTTTGCTAATGGGAGTCTGCATTCCCAAAGGAAGATAAATAGACATGTTCAATTCTCAATTAGTCAGGAGGAAACTCCTACAGGGTGCTTTTGAAGGCAAAAGTTTAGAAGTTCACCTTGAAAATGTTGACATGCTTATTAGGGGGTTAAAGAACATCAGTCTAGAAGATTGTCAATGTGGAAATAGATCAGAAAAAAATCCACATTTTAAATAGTGTTAAGAAGGACCGTTACTCTAGCGTTGACTATTTAAAAAAAATTAAAACTTTACATTTAATTTTTAAAAATAGGATTTCTGTTTTTAAGGAAGCTCTCAAAATTTCATAGGTTATATGTTAAAAATTAGATCTTACCTCAAAGACCATCTATTTAGACTTTCTCATTTTAACAGTTGAAGAAACTGGCCTAGGGAAGTTATGTTTGTACCCAGTACCCAGGGTTCCCTAGGTAATTGATTAGAAGCATAATTTGAACACAGGTTAACTGCCTTGAGAGCATTGTTCTTTCCATTACATTACACTGCAATTTAAAGTTTACAAAACCAACTCATTTTGTATCATGAAATTGTATTCACCTCATACAAGGGAAATGGGGAATTGAAGTAAGTATCTGACAAAGAAATGAAGGAAAAAATAGTTATTTTTGCCTTAATTGTCTAAACAATTGAAATCAAAATTATTCGGGGGCTGTAAAATGTAGCTAATTGCCTCAATTCTGGATTTTACCTTGTGAAAATTCTTTTTGAGAGACAGAAAAAGGCTCAAAGGAGAGCAATAACTTATCTACATTATTGAGAATCACTTGTCACAGCCTCTGTTATTACACATAAATCATGGCTATTTCAGTGGAGATAATGCTAAAGGTACCATTCTATGTTTGTTCCTTAATCAGATTTTACCCTTAATATACAAATTAGTGAAATTAAGAAAGCAAAAAAAATCCTGCTTATGATGATTATAATTCATCAGTTATGGCTTATTCATAGGTTATCTTTGATCTCTCCCTAAATACTTAAAAAATCAAATAAAATAATAAAAATTAGGTATCACTATTCAGAAATGCAAATTTTATGGCAAGACAGCATTTCAGTATTTCAATAAATCACATAAGTAATAATCCTTCTCTATCTTAGTAGCTAATCTTCATTTTGGAGAAAGCCAGACTTTCTGAGAAAAACAGACATAAACCTCATCACCACAAAGCCTTCCCATTTTAGTAGGGTTTGTAAAATCTTGTACTCTGCTTTCACAGCCTTTCAGAAACCAGGTTCACTTGCATGTACCTCTGCAATGAGGTTTTGAAGTAGGTTTAAACAAAAAGGCAAAGACAAAAACAAAAATAAGAATAACATATAACACACTTAGGAGTATTACAGAAGATATTGAAGTCTCTTTTAGGAACTAGGATGTGGTTTGAGAATAGCCTACTTCCATTTTTACAATAAAAAATTACCCATTTATATGGAGTATTACAACAAGCTCATGGATTTCAGGATATTAATATCCTCTGTAGAGAACCACGTTATACTACTATTATTCTTAGTGACAATAAATATATGCATTTGAAAGCTTATGCAGTATATGTTTAGGCCCAGCTAAGATAAATTTAGAAGGTCTAATTATAGAGTTCTAAAATTGGAAATACTATGGAAAGTCATGTAATACCAATACCTGACTCTGAGGATGCTTGTATTAAATGAGATCATATTTTTGTAAAGCATGGCCAATTGAAAGCCTAAAGATCTCAGGAAGTCTCTGAATATAATTATGACCTAAGAATGTAGACAAAAACATAATATTATTAGTGACAAATATATGCATTTTAAAGCTTACATAATATGTGCTTATGTACAGGTAAGAGAAATTTAGAAGGACTGATTATAGAGTTCTAGAATTGGAAATACCATGGAAAGTCATGTAATATCAATATCTGACTCCCAGGATGCTTGTATTAAATGAGATGATATTTTTGTAAAGCATGGCCAGTTGAAAGCCTGAAGTTCTTAGGAGTTATAACCTAAGACTGTAGGCAAAAGTTAATATTATTAATGACAAATGTATGCATTTTAAAGCTTACATAATATATGTTTATGTACTGGTAAGAGAAATTTAGAAGGACTGATTATAGAATTCTAGAACTGGAAATGCCAAGGAAGGTCTTGTAGTCCACTCTGCCATTGAATAGGAAGCTCCTCTGGGGCAGAATTTCATCCAGATTTTGCTTGAATACAATTAGTGACAGGAAAACCAGCACTTATAGAGACTGGACCTTGCATATTAAAGCAGATCTAATTATTAGAGTGCCTAAATTATTTTCTCTGCATCTTCTATTTATTGATCTTTAGAGTAAAACATATTTTATAGGTCAAGTCAAATCTATTTTCTAAAATTAGTCCATTAAATGTCTCTAAACTGTTATATTTTATCCTTGATGAGGTCTTCTTTTAATTTTTCAATATGAGATAGATCCCAAAACATATATCAGACTTTGGTACTGTGATATACCCATCATGTTATCCCTCTGAATACGTTCTATCATGTTACACATATAGCCATCCGGTCACTTTCCTCATCCTATGGGACTCTTTCATTTTCTCCTCTAATTCCTCCACTGTAGTTTCAATATACTTGTTGGGACTTTCCTTTAATTACTTTACTGTAGAGCTGGTGCCAATGGAACCTGACCAATGAGCACTAATTATTTCTCAGTTTCACATCATGGCTGGCTAACTTCCTGATTCATCATCTATCTTATTGATGACATTCTTTTCACTATTAAAATTCTGAAATTCCTTATTGGTAATATTATACTGCCTATTTAAACTCATCATTTGGTCTATATTATCCTTTGTGTAATCTGAAAAGTTAATTTTTAGAAGGCTATGATACTTTGATGAACTGATTTGCAGGATAACTAGAATGATATTGGCATTGTGTATTTTTTAAATAATAAGCTCGTAATCATTAAAAATATTATTTCTTAAATGCAATCCAACTTGCTCTCTTCTACCTAATAAATCATGGATCTGATTCACACTCAGGCCTATTCAAGATTTATTTATTGTCAATTAACTCTAAAGGTTGTCCATACAACAATATATCTTAGTCTTTCTTCATTAAGGTATTCTTAATTTCATAGGCATTCTTCATTAATTTTTTTTTCTTGAGTGGATATTTTGATTAAAGAAATATTATCAAAATCAGCATGATCTTATCTGCAAATAGGAGCTGCTGTAATCCCTCACTATCTACAGGAATCATAGGATTATAGATTTATAGCTAGGTAGTATTATAGAAGCCAACTGCTCTCATTTGACAGATGAGTAAACTGAGGTCATAAAAAAGGTTAAAAGGTTAAATGACTTTCTAAATGCCACAAATGTAGGGCCAAAGATAAAATTTGAGCTGAGGTCATCTGATGCCAAGTCAGTACATTTTCCTTTCTATGAGATCTGCTTGATCCTCTTACATTTGAATTTTGTGATAGATATGACTCATGAGGGTAGTAAATAGAATTTTATAAACCTTACTAGAGGTTCAATGAATAGAGAGCATTGAAAAAATCTTAGTTGTTACATCTTTCAAAATGTCTTGAATCTGTTAGAGTAGATATTTTTTGTGAATATCCTTAAATGTGCCATTTTTAGTGTATCAGAAATACTAATTAAGTTGTAATATATTAATCTTAAACATTTGCAAAAAGAGCATAAATATCATGGTTGCATAGATGCTGATGATAATGAGGTAGAGGAAACCAATAAAGAACTCAATAATACCTTTCTGATTAAATAAGCATATATTTAAATACTCAATAAATTTAGTATTTTATGTTCAAAGGAGGGGGGAGCTAAAAGTATGTTGAAAAATAAAGATCTCTAATAAGAAGTGAATTCTATATAAAGCTTTCAAAGTATACAGAAGCTTGATTTTTATCTACCAGGAACACTGTGTGAAGTTAGTGGGAAAGACTTGTTCATGTTGGTTATCATATAACCTCACACAAAAGAAAGAAGTCGATTATGTTCTATCAGAAAAAAAATATGTCATTACCAAGGTGGGAATCATTTTATTATCAGATAAACTATGTAGAAATAGACTATTAGCTTTCTAGGCAAAAATCTATAAAAATAATAAATATATAAGGGGATAAAAGAAAAAAGTTACAAAGAAAATACACTGAAATAATCTCTAATGTAACCTTTTAAAAATAAGATATTAGTGCTTATATGGCAGTCATTGTGTTAGTTGGTGCTAAATAAATGTTTATTGATTGATGCTGAAAAGTCGGGGATGCATAAAATAATAGCCATTGATATTGGCTATTGTCATTTCCTAGTGTAGATAAAACAATTAGCATAAGAGGGGAAGTAGAGAAATTCTAAAAAAATATTTCTGGAGACAAAGTGGTTTTTCTCCTTGACAAATCAAAATCCTTTTCTTTTTTTCCTTTTAAAATGTTTAATTATAGCTTTTTATTTACAAGATATGTGCATGGGTAATTTTTCAGCATTGACAATTGCAAAACCTTCTGTTGCACCTTTTCCCCTCCTTCTACCCACCCCCTCCCCTAGATGGCAGGTGGACCAATACATGTTAAATATGTTAAAGTATATGTTAAACACAATATATTTATACATAGGTTTTTTGTTTTTTTTTTGTTTTGTTTTGTTTTGTTTTGTTTTGTTTTTTGCTGCCCAAGAAAATCCCAACTTAGAAATAAGGTAAAAATAACCTAAGAAGGAAATAAAAAATGCAAGCAGACAAAAAAAGGAGTGGAAATGCTATGTTGTGGTCCACATTCGAATGCTGTGAAGACCAAATTAGCACCCTAGATACCCAAGAATCAGCAGGAGTCAGGATAAGAAAAAGTCCTTGGTCTTTATTCTTGGTCTTTAGGGGTAGCAGTGATTTGGATGGATGCAGAATCTCTGCTACTTCTTGCCCAGAAGTGACTCTGGCTAGTCTTACTCCACCCCCTAGTCCCTCCTACAATTCTCTGTATGTAACATGCCCTCCTGGCAGTTACTATTACCAGTCTGTCCTAGGCCCAACAGAGTACCTTTGACCACTGACCTTTGCAGTGTCAACTCTACCCGGCTCGCCTCCTCTGAGGCCTTCAAAGGTCTCTGGCCACAATCTCTTGAATCTATAGCTTAGTAACCGGTAGCACGCTCAAGAACAGCCACGTGTTATTTTAAAAGCCTTTATCAACCTACTCACATAATGCCCTGACTTGATGCCTAACTTGTTAGCTCCCTAGTGAACACCTGGTCTGAAGACCCACATGTTCACTACCAAACTCCTTACCTCTCGGCTATCCATCAGCTTGGCTCGGCTACCCCAGGTTAGGGAACCAGGTTGTTAAAGAGAGGGACTGCTGTCTGCAGTGGGCTTATAAAGGACCTGTGAGGTCACACACACAGCCAAGCAGTGAGAGAGCCAAAACCTATTAAGAAGCTATCTCAATATGGGCAGGATCCCACCCACAGGGCAGTCCTATATCCACAGAGAATACTTCTGGGCTACTCAATCTCCTGTTGTGCTATGCCCGCCCATTTAAAGGGCCCTTACAATTCCCTTCTCTTGTTTTGCAGGAACCACATCCTTACAATTCCCTTCTCTTGTTATGCAGGAACCGCACATCTCATCAAGCTAAACTTTTAGCACCAGCTATAGTTCACTTGATCCAGGAGATGACAGAGTGTTATGCCCAAGGAGGTACAAAGCAACAGATCAGTAAACAGAAGTATGACAATGAGAACCAGGCTCAACAGTGGCCCAAGTGTTCAACCCATTCATTAAAGTCATACTCAAGGAGATAATAAGCCAAAGAAGTAGGATGCCAATGAGGTAGGATGTCAACACTGAGATGGGAAGTCAACAAGATAAAACATCACGATTCTAGTTAATTAAATATCAGTGAGGTAGGTTGTCACAATTCTAGTTACATTTATCACAATTCTAGACCAATTCTAGTTTCTCACAATTCTCTATTGCACTTTTCACAATCCTACAACAATTCTAGTTTCTCACAATTCTCTATTGCACTTTTCACAATCTAGTTTCACAGGTGCACATAAGCAAAGTCATGTCCAGTAACCTTGTCTCAATAACAATGGCAGGTGGGTGTGTTGTTTTTTCACCCACTAATTTAAAAGCATAGTCCTTCAATAGAAAGCATAGGGCAAAGCCTCTCCTCAGGCCACCATATGGCAAGTAGCCACGGGAGGAGCAAGCAGGCCCATTGTCCATTCACAGTCTTTATATTGCATGTCACCCAAGACATTTCAGCTGCAACACTGGAACTGTGTCTAATGTCTCTGGTGTCACGGTCAGGAGGGGCATTGCTGCTATCAGCGTCTGGAGGGCTGCAGACATCTGGCTGGTCCCTCTGGGCTGTTGTCTGATCCTTCTCTTGGATCCCCAGGTCACAAATGTCTCTGGTGGGGATGAACTCCTCTGCTGTTGGATCTGCACCTAGGAAGGAATGTATCCGGGGCCCAACTTGGGCCTTTCCAAATGCCATCCAGGCCTTTCAACACACAATGGAAACAAAGTTGTTGTCAAAAAGATGAACAAAAGTCAGACAAAAGTTAGTCAGTCTGTCACTTAGCTGCACTTTCTGTGTATGCCCGAAGTGCATTGCGAAGGCAAAATGCAAAGAATTTAAAAATGTAAAACCAAAATAATTTAAAAGTGTAAAACTTAAATAGATTAAAAGTGTAACACCAAAATAATTTAAAAATATAAAATCAAAATAGTAATGTAAAATCAAAATACTTTAAAGATGTAAAATCAAAATAATTTAAAAATGCAAAATCAAAAGAATTTAAAAATGTAAAATCAAAATTTAAAAATTGCAAGCAATCACACATATGTATTGCCACATCTTGTGCTTATCCCAAAATTCCCTTCTCCTGTTTAGAAGAGAAGATCTTGGGGATATAGTCTGTGCAGTAATGACCTTACTAGTAGGATTATAAGAAATAAATGCCAATGGAATGTGTAAAATCAAGTTCAATGCAAAAACATCTAAAAGCAAAATATTTATAAGCCATAATGCCCATTGGTCTTAAAACATTAAATTTCAAACAATAAAGGTTTTGTCCTATAGGGAGTATAGGAGAGTAAAAAGAAAGATAAGCTATATAGCCTTTTGCCATGCTCCTAGCTTCTTCTTTAGTTATCACAATTGGCAAATATAAGACTCTAGCAGCCTAATTATAAAATATATGATTTCAAAGTCCACTCTGAAAATAAACATGTAGGGTATATTTATCTGAGCGCTTTCTCACTCTCTCTCGAAGTTCTTAAAAGAGCTGATACCTTTTCAGTGGCCTGCCACTCATACAGTTAATAAAAAAGAACACTCGGCTATATCCCTGAATTCTTTTTCCTAAAAATCAAAGTTTGAGTTTCTGATACCGAATTGTACTTTAGGAGTGTGAATCAATAAATCTGATGTTACTTTTCCTCCTGGGTCAGAGATCACACACTGTCTATTTATTCTAGTGATTTAAACAGCAATTTTCCAAACCATTCTAAACATAAACACTGTTTTATAAATACCCTTAGGGGGTTGGGAAATCAAACCCACCTGTGGAAGTGGAAAATCCACGAGGTAAGAAAAGAGGAGTTCCAACTCTCCAAAGACGATCCTAGCAGTTTTACAAGTATAAAACTCCACTCTCTCTAACTGCAAGGTCTTATCCCTGTAAGGTTTCTTAAAAATTAACTGAACTGTATTTAAAATTTTTTTCTGAATATAAAGACAGTGAATGGACAATGGGCCTGCTTGCTTCTCCCGTGGCTACTTGCCATATGGTGGCCTGGGGAGAGGCTTTGCCCTGTGCTTTCTATTGAAGGACTATGCTTTTAAATTAGTGGGTGAAAAACCAACGCACCCACCTGCTGTTGTTATTGAGACGATGTTACTGGACATGATTTTGCTTATGTGCATCTGTGAAACTAGAATTGCTCTAGGACTGTGAAAAGTGCAATAGAGAATTGTGATAAGCTAGAATTGTTCTAGGATTGTGAAAAGTGCAACAGAGAATTGTGATAAGCTAGAATTGGTCTAGAATTGTGATAAATGTAACTAGAATCGTGACAACCTACCTCACTGATATTTAATTGTTAACTAGAATTGTGATGTTTTACCTTGTTAACTTCCCACCTCAGTGTTGATATCCTACCTCATTGATATACACGAATTATTGAACCAGCACAGAAGAGTGGGAAAGGCCATTTTCCAAGCATATGCTTATAGAATATTGTCCAATTGGTAATGAGCCTTAAATGCTCCATTGTCCAACCTCAGTGCATCACCTCAAGAGTTTCAGCCTTTTACAAAATCTCATAGTTCTTTTTCTGGGTGTAGCTGGTTCTCTTCATTATTGAACAAATGGAACTGATTTGGTTCATCTCATTGTTGAAAATTGTCGTGTCCATCAGAATCGATCATCATACAATATTATTGTTGAAGTTTATAATGATCTCCTGGTTCTGCTCATTTGACAAGTCAAAATCTTAATGATAATGAATTTTTTTGTCCTAAAAATCTGGGAAACATTGTCTTTCAGAAAGTCTGGCTAAGCTAATTTAGGTAATGTTTTCACAGATAATTAATTTTCTCTTATTTTATGGTTTCTAGCATTCATGAATGTAATGACAGATGATGATCATGATGATTATGATGATGGTGCTGGTGGTAATGGTAATGATGATGATGATGATGATAGGATTAATTATAGCTAACATTCATGTAGTGATTCTGATAGATTGGATTTTATGCCAAGAGATTTACCCATATCTGATATTATCTTCCCAACAACCTTGGGAAGTAACTGTCATTAGTATCCCTGTTTTCAGATGAAGAAATTCAGGCAACTGGTTAAGATACTTATGCAGGGTCACACAGCTACTAAGTGTCTAAAGTCAAACCTGAAATCAAGTCTGACTGGCTCCAAGCACAGCAGTGTCTTCCCTGTGTCATCTAGCTTCTTCTCCAAAAAAAATAAAAGTGTCAAGAATCACAGAATATAATATAAAACTGAAAAAAAATCAATGAAAAACCCTGGACTATGGAGAGGAAAGAATTCTGGAGAACAAAATAAATAGCAATCTGCCCTCTAAAAACATGAAATAATGAAACAGTAGAATAGTAACAATTGCTAGTCTTTTATTCTATAATATAAATAGTTTTGGGAAGTAGGAGGGCAGAACTTCCAAAAAGAGGAAATTCAATTTGAATTCAGCAAACTATTGTCAACATATTTGAGAAGTTCCCATTTCTTTTTTGGTAAAAACTAGTCAGTGTATACAAGTAGAATTTGATATATCTTCATGTCAGTTTCATTTTTTTTCTCCTACAGGGACACTTAGTCTTAAATTTAAAATACTCTTTCCTTCATGTGTTCAATTCAGTTTAGATGAATATTCTATGTGTTAATAATATACAAATTAATACTTTCCCACTTAGATTAAACCAATATTAGGAGCCACCTTATTTATCGTTATTTTTAATAAAAAAATAAAAAGATATACCATAATGCCTGATAAACATTTTCCTCATTCACCATCATGATAGTCTCCATGTTAAGTCAAAGGCTGTAATTACCTAGGCTTAGCTGGCTTGTATTAATTCTCTTGACATAGAATACTCTGTTTAGTCCATGACCATGGGGCACAACATCTTTTTGACACCATGTATTTTATATGGCTTTCCCTGTAGACTCTTTGATTAAGTTTTCATTTTAAGCCAATGAACAGATATATCCGAGAACTTGATTGTTGACAATTTGCTTTTGTTTTGACTTCCCTCTTTATTTTTTTTTTTTCTTTTGCTTTTCGGTTTTGGCACAACAATAAGAACAGGTGTCACTAAGTGTAAGGAGACATGTGGAGCCAGTGTGGTGGCAGGGCTGTCAGAGAAGATGGACTTCTCTGCATTCTTCCTATAGAGCAGATGTCAGAAGCAAAATTTTGCAAGAAACTAATCTTAAACCCAGTGTTACCTGGCACCTCTGCCTAGTGGCAAGGGTCCTACCAACCTGTGATTAGGCAACATGCCATTCAAACAGATGGGCATGGATGCAAGCCTCCAAAACAGAATTCATGGAGATAAAATAGATATTTCTAAGGACAGTCACCCCAGGTGAATATATTCTAATGACTACAACCTAAACTTCTGTGCATTGGGTTAAGATAGATCATTTTAATGGCAAAAACAAAATAACTCTGAAGAACAAAGTTTTTTCCTCCACAAGAGTACATAACTAACTACTATATTTTAGACAATATTTATATAAAATTCCCTTGCTTCCATAGTAGTTTCTATAGAAAATTTCTATGAAATGTAGACATTTGGGGTTGAATTTTTTATAATATTTTAACAATGAAATCTGAGTATGAAATCAAAACTTTACTCTCATTAAGACAATGGTCATGGATTCATTTATTGTTTTTGATAATTTGTTTGGCATCTCATTGGACAAATTCTTTTGTAGTATCTGGGAGACCTGGGTCAAGTTGAGGATGGAAAAACAATTATGAAATATAAATCAAGGGGAACATTAACTTTTTTAAAAATAAGGAATGATGATTTTTTTTGTAGAGATAGATGTAGGATCACATGACAACAACAAACAAGAATGAATTTAAATATTTGTTGAAAAGGCAAACATTATTTCCTGTTGAGAGAGAAAGGGGAGGGGAGGGAGAAGGAAGTCATGTAGAAACTTTCTACACAATGTATTTTCATCTCATGATGAATGAATCTATAAGGTAATTTCTACAAAATTCTTTTTTTCCCCAATATTATGAATTATATATTTTTTAAAGTGCCAAGCAATTCTGGCTATCTTAGTTATTTAATTCTTCATTTTAAAAGTTTATATATTAAATGCTTATGTTATCTTCCATTAACAAGAATTTTACATATTTATATTTATGTATATATGTGTAGGTAAATATTTGGCAATATATGCATACTTATGTAGTTATTTTTTATGATCAATGGATCATTATCTTATAAATTATACCTCCATCAAATTTTATAGAAAAAGATCATATACTAATGTGGTATTCACTTTCATCTTGCTCACTTCTTCAAGAAAATGATCTCTGCTGTTGAGATTTTCTAAGATTTTTGTTCCTTTTGTTATGGTTACCGATCAGAAATTTCATGCATTGGCATAAATATCTATTTTGTATGAATACAATTTATTAACAATTAACTTGGGACCACAAAATCCAAAACTTTCTTGGGTCATTATCATTCAAAAATCTCATCACCTTATGACCCACCTTTTATGAGCCCATCTTTGTCCCCAGGCTTCAGCATATAGTTTGTCATGGAACTTATACTTAGCTTCTCAGTAACACCTAATGGTGGTCACGGTATTCTCTTCTAGATTGAGAATTTACAATCATTTCCAAAACCTGCTAAAGTTTTAGAGCTAAATTTGGTGGAGGCCAAATGAATAAAAATGGAATAATTGTCTCAAAGAGATCAAAGAACGAAGGCAAGAACCTTTGTAGTCTGCTGGATGGGCATGGCCTCAAAATTGAATGTATTCCAAGAGAAGGATATAAAACATTTCTCTCAGATCCATATCTACCATGAAATTTCATGATTAAAATAAACAATCTGCCAGTGTTTCGGTACTGAAGCTGCCATTGCTTCACTCCAAGCATTCCGAGTTGAGCATGAGCTGAAGATACATGGTGATAGGAAGCTCAGGCATCTGTATATGATGAACTGAAGTGAGTACCTCATTTAAGGTGAAGTTTTAACAGTACAACAAAGCATAAGTTCTTGAAATTTGGCAGCACTAAATAAACATGGGAAACAATAATGGCTGGTAGACAATATGACAAGTAGCAATGAGAAATAAGTGGGCACATTGAATTCATGGTGTGGGCAAATCTCTGTTTGAGTGAATTCAACCGACCTTAGTCTATTAGCAGAAGAAAGCAGTACAAAAAACAGGACAGAAGCAGGTTCTAATACTGCAGGGCTAAGCAGCTAGGAGAAATTGCATGGAATATGTTGCCATTTGTGTGCTTTTTTTTTGGTTATTAACTTGTGTAAGTCATGCCTGGCTCTTTGTGATCCCATTTGGAGTTTTCTGAGCAAAGCGGTTTACCATTTTTTTTTCTCAATTTATTTTATAGATGAAAAAAATTGAGGCAGAAGGGGGAAGTGACATGTCCAGGCTCACAAGTGTCTGAATCCAGTTTTGAACATAGGAAGATAAGCTATTCTAACACCAGTACTAGTATAATACCCATTCCCCCACTTACTTGACTCCTTATGTGACCTTGTGGGATCTTATTTCCTTATCTACTTGATAGTAGAATCCCAGAATGATATAATTTTAGAGATGGGATTCTTGGGAGAGTTACAGTGATATGGAGACAAGCTGATAATGCATTTAGAAGGATTCTGAATTGACTAGATTGCTGGATTCAAATTGTGGTTATCATTGGCTCAATTTCATTGTTCATGGAGATGTCGTTGAATATATTATTGTCCTTGTGAGATAGATAATGCATGTATACATATATGTGTATACTCACATATGTATATAGATATATAAACATATTTATCAATAAATTGGATAAAGTCAGACATAGCATATTCATACTTATTATGATATTAAGCTGGATGGGGAAACTAACACAGTAAATGGTTGTCAAAGAGTCCCACAAGTCTTGAATACTTTTGTCTTGGGAATGAAGTTGAAATTCAGAGATCAATATAATGTTTTAGAGGTTAATACAAGAACCAGTTAACTTTGCAGACAGAAGGTAAAGGAGACATGGTTAGACTAATTTTTTAGGGAAAAAATAGACTTTTTAATGAACTACAAGTTTACTATGAATCAGCAGTGTAGTGTGGTAACACGAAAAGCTAATTTTTTTTGGGGGGGGGCTTTGTTGAGAGAAACTACTTCCAGAAATAAAGACAAAGTTTTTTTTCTATACTGTTCCCTTGTCAGATCTTATCCAAAATATTTTGCTTAGTGCCGAATATCACAGTTTAAGAAAGACATTGATAAGCTGGGAGGGAGCAATAGGATAGTGAAGGGTCAAGAATACATGTCATAGAAGCATTGGTTTTGAAAAGTGGATTGTATTATCTGGAGAAAAGATGGCTCAGGAAGAACGTTATAGGTGTGTTTGAGTATTTTAGGGGTTGGCATGTGAAAGAAGGTTTTGATTTGTTCTGTTTGGCATCAGAAGGCTGAAGC
This sequence comes from Sminthopsis crassicaudata, assembly GCF_048593235.1. Classification (NCBI taxonomy): domain Eukaryota; kingdom Metazoa; phylum Chordata; class Mammalia; order Dasyuromorphia; family Dasyuridae; genus Sminthopsis; species Sminthopsis crassicaudata. Next base: position 22,799,971 of record NC_133622.1, on the reverse strand, counting down.
AGGAACAGTGGATAAAAGTTGCAAAGGGGCCAATTTGGCTTCATGTGAGGAAAAACTTTCTAACAATCAGAGCAGTCTAAAAGTAGAACAGATGATAAGGTCCCTATTGTTGGAGATCTTTAAGCAGAATTGGATGACACTTGTCAAGTATGACATAGTGGGAATTCATTTGGCTTCTCGGTGGGAATAGATGGCCGCTGAGGACTCCTACAAATCACAAATGCATTTATTCAGAATCTATATTCTCAGGGTTCTCATTTATTCACTAAACATAATATCAAGACTTCCTGTGTTTTTTCTAAATTCTTCATATTTGTTTTTGCTTACTAGCAATAAAAATAAATTACATTAATATAACATGATTTATTAAAATATTTATTAAGAGCCCACTATGGCCAGGCACTCAGGCTAGCCACCAGAGATGAATAATATCTTTTATTTATGAATGTATTTAGAATCCTATGTTAAGAGGTCATATGAGGTGACTTAAAAGATTTCTCAGTTTAAAAAAATAGAAAATGAAATAAAATACAAAAATTTCAAATTTAAAAGATGCTTCTTTTTAGATTGTAAAAATAGAAGGGACTTGAAGAAGTAATCTGGTCTGGCTCTTCTGTGTTGTCAGATAAAGTATGACTTCTGTTTTGCAGATGATATATAAATGACTTAACTGATATTATACAACTTCTGATAGAAAAAGCAAAAGAGAGCCTGCCCATCTTCTTTCTCCTACACTAGTGAAACTTATCCTTCTACAATATGTCATAAGACCATCATTTTGCTGGTGGATCATTGGCTAAATCAGATTCTGCAGTTAAAATCAGAATTTATTTTTGAGCATAAAGACAAGGCAAAAAAGGAAAATTATACTATTAAAAAGTGTACATTCTCTAAAAAGGAAGTTTACAGGCTATTTTCTTTTTCTTGCACGGATTACAGGAAAGAATTTATGACAAAAGGATATGGCCAATATAAATAAGAATTTCTTCAAAAATGAGTTTTAAAAACACAGACCTTTTCATCAAATTATAGAAGGTCAAGTTTGAAATATTTTAATTCAAACTTTGGATGGCATATTGAATTCTATTTAAAGTGTTGCCTTAACTTCACCAGCATATTGTTCATTTTTCACCAAAATTCACTGGATCCCAGAAAAAAAGAATGATAACGATCACTTTTCTGCTCAGAGATGGGGCTATCAAGTTTGGTTTTAGCACATCTAGGGTGAAGACAATATGAAATCATAATGAAATTTTCTTTTATATGACAGGAAAACAGGTATTCTTTAAACTTCAGCACTTTATAGACATAAAGGCACTATATACATGCTTGTTATTTTAAACTTTCTACTCATAGTTTGGCTGGCCCAGATCATGTATATAGGCAAAATCAAAGTTAGTAATATTATAATTTAACAGTCTTCCTAAACCAGGTTTCCTGTGGATGTAGCTTTGACAGAATCATTGCCAGTCATGGTATTCAGACTTCCTGAAATTACTATGTTAGTGACTGGACATTCAGCAAACATAAAGTTCACAAAGCTGTCAGTTTGGTTCCAGGCACCCAAAAGAAGGATATGCACATTAGTAGCAGAAATAGATATATATTAAGGCAGATCTTGTCAGATCTCATCAATTTTTTATCAGACAGCTGAACAAAAAAGAATAAACTTTTATTAGATCTATTAAGTAGCTCAATATCTCACCCTCTGAGGTTAACAGAAGTCTGTTGGGGAGCCCATGCTTGCCACTACTAAAATTATTGGCCAGGAAAATAGATAATTAGTCTTTCAAAAGCCTGTTCTGGAATACTCTCCTGGTCAGAAAACAATGTCTCCATATGCCTTTTGTGACAGCTACCATATTTTGGACTGACAGTTAACACATTTGGACTCATAATTAACATATTTTTTAACTGAACAGGACAAACTTAAATCGATTAAAACAGTAGTTTCCCTCACACTAGTTTTGGCAGAACTAGTTCATTCTTGAGTGTCCCTGCCAGGCTGTCTTTTGGTTACAGTTGTTTCCCAGCTTTCTGTAGCTTTAGTATATTTGAAGAACTGATAGCCTATGGCTGGAACAAATGGACCTAGATGAGAATAAAGACAATTTGAAGGGCCAAGTCTTTAGCAGAAAATTTGGGGGAATGTTATACCAAGGGATGGATTGATTTCTGTTATCAATCAATGATTGAGTCAATGGATCAGATTATAAAAATATAACCAATGACAAGTCACTTCCAAGCCACTTTATGACCCTCAAGCTTCTTTCTAAAAAAAAAAAAATGGAAACAATAATACCTACCACATGTACTTGCTCTTGTTAAGGACACCAAGATCCATCTCATGGGATTATTGTTCAGCTCAAATGAGATAGCAATATATAAATATCAGTTTTTGTTATTATTTGGAATAATAGATAATAATTAACAGAGCCAAGATTTAAACTTGGAATTTCATACTGCAAAGTCAGCCTTCTTTGTTCTATACCACAGTGACCATCTTCTTGATTGGTTTAGGTCAAAGGTTATGCTGACCATGAGCATTGAATGATGATAAACTCAATGATGATAAATGATGACCAGTATGTTTGAAGGGACATCAATAAATGAAGTCCAAAATTAAAAACAAGCTTTAGGATGGAGAGAAAGACTGAACCCGATGCTGAGAATCTTGAGGTAAAAATATATATAAATACATAAAAATAAATATAATATATAAATATAAATAAATATAAAAATATATAGAATATATAAATATATATATATATATAATTTATAAAAATATAATGAGAGTATGCTAAAGACCCTAGATTTCAGTTATACCCTCTGAATTCATAATTTACTGACAGCTCAGTCTATGTAAGTAGCTATGAAACCATTAGTTTCCTTTTAGTTGTAGTGCTTTATGTTTTTTTGTTTTTGTTATCACCTTCATTCCCTTATGTCTTATCCAGATAGGAAACTCATTTATTTATTTTTCCTTCATCTATATTTATTTATATTATTCTGAACTGAAGAAATGAAACAAGCATTAATATAACATGTAGAATGAGGGGGGGGTGATTGTATTTATACTCACCAATCTATTATGTAACTTCCTTTTTGTTCCCTCCCACCTTAGATATGGTTCCTATTAGAAACACAAATATGTAGGTGTGTCTTTGTAAGTACATGCACATAAACATATACATATTTATGTATGCAAATCATTACATATATATGTATATCTATTTATTTGTCCGTTCTTCCTCTGGATATAGATAGTACCTTCTTTTATATGTCCTTTGTGGTTAATTTGGGGATTATAATCATCAAGATTATTTAGCAACTTAAAGTTTTCTTAAAACAATATCGCTGTTACTGTATAGAATGTTTTCTTGGTTCTGCTAATTTTATTCTTCATTGTTTCATGTTTTTCTAAAATCATTGAACTCATCATTTCTTACAGGATAGTAGGATTCACTCATAATCACATACCACAACTTATTCAACCATTTCTCAGTTGATGACCCACAGTTTCCATTTCTTCCCCACCACAAAGGGAATTGCTATAAAGTTTCCAAAACATAATAACTTATTCTCCTCATTCTCTAATCATCTCTGAAAATAAGTCTTGTGGAGAGTATCATTAGGTCAAAGGGTAGAGGCATCTCTTAGACAAAGGGGAAAAGGGGGGTAGAAGAGACAGAGAAAGCAGGTAAGCAAAACTAACAAACAAGTCGCCTGTCCCCACAAAATCATGTGTGCTTCATCTTAATACTATTCAGCGCTTTTGATTCAGTAGTATTGTCACTGTGTGCACAAACATACACACACTTTTAAGGGCCAGCTCCAAAATTTTTTTTCAGGCTCCTTGGTATATTTGACCATTGGAGATAATTGATCCCAGGTTATATTTCATTTGCAATCCAGGTATAAAAAGAAAAAGTATGTTTTTACTTATGAAAATGTCCTTTTTTTAAAGCAATCTACTTTACCCATTTGAAGTTAGCCAAAGATCAAAACCATCCTAGCTGAAACCTATGGGATTCAATTTTGATTTTCAACAAGAATTTCCTACAGGTTATGAGGATTTCTGTTTTTTTTTTTTTTTTTTCCACTAGTTCTGAAAGTAGTGAAACTATGCACCAGCCAGGGAGAAGCAAAGGTAAGAAGACTGTTAGAGTTCTTTTGAAGAGTGTAAAAATTTCCATTTTACCTACAATTGCAGAGAAGGGAAATACAGGTTAGACGCTGTGGGAGAGGCAAGGTTTTAAGGTGATATATTCCAAAAGTGCTTTTTTTGAATATACTTGTTATGCTTTTGATCCTTTCTGGGTAGGGAAAAGAAAATGAAAACTTAAAGTTCAAACCAACCTGTGTATAGCAATAGCTGCTAAAATAACTCATTCATGGTTAAATACATTATGCATCTCTGTATTTTTCTTTATAGCTGATTCAAACCATACGATATATAAATCCCAAACCAATACTAAATCTTCAAAAGGGCCTAAACCACTTTTCCCCTTTACCCCCTGACATCCTGCTAGGAAGGTACAACAAAGATGTCAAAGAGAGGGACCAGTAAGGTAGGAAGAAGGGAGGGAATGTCAATATGTTCATAGTACACTTTTTGTGGTGGTAGGAATAACTAAATATAGTGGGTGCTCCTCATTTCAAGAAAGACTGAACACATGCAGTTTGTAAATGTAATGAAATATTATTAGGCAATAAGAAATGAGAATTAAGACAAGCAAAGGAAGATTTTTGTGAATTTATGCAAATTAATAAATGAGGCTCAGAAAACCAATATATACTATAAATTCAATAATACCAATGAAAAAGATAAGGAAAAGAAAGGTAAATTGTAAATAAGTATAAGAGAGATTCTGGGCCCCCTCAAAAAACATGCTTCCTTTTAATAGAGAAACTTGAGTCTGTGGGAACAGAATATTGCATCCATCTAATAAATTGGATTTGCCTATATATTTTTCTTTGGACTAGAAGGCTTCAATTCTGAGCAAGAGGTTCAGGAAAGGTTATATCTAGAAATTTTCACCTGAAAATGGAAAAAATCAGTTAGTGGATAAAGAAAAGAATTCAGTATAAGAAAGACCTGGGTACTAGCCTTCCTTCTTGTAAATATTGTATGAGGATAGATAAGTCATTCAAAATGTCAGTGCTCCAGGAATTTAAAACTAAGGGTTTCAGAAGAGTAATATTTCATATATTCATGTATTTCACTTTAGAATATGGTAGCATTCCAGTATCTAAATTGTAACCTTATTGAATAGCCTCTCAATAATAATATTAACAAATAGATAAATGATAGATAAATGACAGAGATAGATATATAGATACATAGAAATATTTATATTTTTATTAAAGCTCTTTATTTGCAAAACCTTTGCATAAATAATTTTCGGCATTCACCCCTGCAAAACCTTGTGTTCCAAGTTTTTCCCTCCCTTCCTCCTTATCCCTCCCCCACATGGCAAGTAATCCAAATTATGTTAAACATGAGCGATTCTTCTATACATATTTCCTCAATTTAGATAGAATGATTAAAAGATTTCTCTTTGCAAAGAGAATTACCTCAGTCTTTGGTCTGAGAAGTCATAAGCTGATATTAGGTTCATTACTTCTCACAGGTATTACCTTTCTACATGATCAGTTTTCTTTTTATATTCTTACAAATTGTCTTTTTCCTTTTCTAATAAAGGGCAAAAAGCAATAAATTAAGAACTTTATACCCAGTTTCTTAAATACTGATTGACTGGAATGTTGATTACTTTTTTTAAAAAAGAAAAAGAATCATATAAGCAACTAGAGGAGCTAGTGCTACTTGGGTCCAAACAAAAGTTTCTTCTGCATCATAAAACAACTCAGGAACATGCTTCAGGAGCATGAATACTTCCTAGCCACTTTCCCTTGTTGTGTACTAGCCTGTACTAACAGGCTTTTAGCTGGAAACGAGTGAAAATGTATGGCTATTGGCATTTTGCCATGTTAATGTGAATTTTTCTGGAAAAAAAATTGATTGATAAGAAGTTTTTTAATCTAAAGTTGTCAGAAAGCAGTCCAAAACACAAAATAATTCGATCATTCAATTATCTTGTCCATATAATTCATATCCTTCCCTGAAACATGAACAAAGTCGTCTCTTTTCTTGAGAATCATGTTTTTCATATATCTGAAGCAGAGAATAGGAGAACTTTTTTTTTTCCAAGTAATATCATTATTTTAAAGCAAATTCTTATTTTCTGACTCATCACACCATGTCTAGTATCCTAATCGTGAGAGGCTTCTACAGACTTCTGGGATTTCCTTTTATGGTAGTGTTAATATCCAGAATCCTGTGTTTAGCCATTGGTCTTTTTAGATACTTGAAAACATTTCTGTGTTCTTTCCTACACAGATGTTGTGGATCTGAGTGATGCTTTTACAAGCTTCTGGTTATCATCCCAGCATTCTGCTATCAATCAGCAGCTCCTAAAAGCTGTTCCCCAGCATTCCCCATTCTATTACTGCCTTCCATTGCCTCCAAAGATTTTCCTGGGGTACAAGTAGATCACTTCTCTAGTTCAGTGTGGGAAGGACAGAAGGTTCATCTTATTCACCAAGAGGGTAATAATCTTCCAATGTTGTTTTTGAAATTACCGCCACATAATTCTGTAACATGGTACCTATTTTGTTTCCATCCTATTCTTATGTGTGAGGTAAATGCACAATTCTGCTAAAATGATTGGGCTTTTTATTGGTTCTAAAAATTATTTTAGTCTCTTTCTTTTATTTTTTTAAAACTTAAATGTTCAGTTCAAATACAGTTCACCCAAAATTTTGTTGTAATATATACAGCATTTTAATTTGTCAAACATGTAAGATTAGCTATTCATCACAGTGCATCTATCCATCAACAAGCATTTCTTAAATCTCTACTACTCCCAACATCCTAGAGAATATGGACAAATGGAGAGAAAGAAGGGATCAAAGTCAGGAAAACTGGGCTTAAATTCTAGATAATTACTTACTGGGGGGCTATGGGCAAGTTATCACTTCTCAGAGCCCCAGGAAAGTGTAAGAATATAAGGCCCAGGGAAGGTACAACCTGATAGCCCAAGGAATTCTCTAACTTGGGATTTCTTAATTCTACTGGTTTTAGGTAACGTCCCTAGCCCTAGGATGACTAGGTGAACTGTGATTATTAATAAACCATAATATATGGTTAAATAAACCATATTTATTGTATAAACAGGCAACCATTTTGAATAAAATGAAATTCAATAAAAGAATGTGCATAATTCCTATCTCTATCTTAATATTGTAGACATATTACTAGATGCAGACAGTACAAACCAAACCAAATGGTTTCTGTCCTAAAATTACTTACATTTTATTGATGAATAGAACACAAATATAAGTGCATTCTGTGGATTTAACTGTACAAAATGTACTCAAAGTAAATCCTATATAATTTGAGGATAATGTGGAGGGGAATAAGCCATGGACAGTTTTGAGTTTTGTCATTGGCTTTAATGATACAGATGTTTCCCTATGATCATATTTCTAAAATTAAAACCAAGCACAACACTCCCACTGAGCATATTCTGTTCATTCAGATTATGTCTAAGCATTTTCAGAAGTTGTATAATAATAGTATACTAGTATACCTGCTATTCCAGGCTCCAGAAATGAGTATAAAAGTTAAGCCGCAAAACAAGAAAAGAAGAAAAGCACAATATTTAATGAAATCTTTGTAGTCATAAAGTGCTGAAGGAATGATAACAACAACAACAACAAAAACAAACAAACAAAAAAAAAACAAGAGAGATTGAAGCAAGGCATGATAATTTAAACAATACAGCATTTTATCATTAATCATTATTTTTTTTTTTTTTCCCCCTGAGGCTGGGGTTAAGGGACTTGCCCAGGGTCACACAGCTAGGAAGTGTTAAGTGTCTGAGACCAGATTTGAACTCGGGTCCTCCTGAATTCAAGGCTGATGCTCTCTATCCACCTCGCTGCCCCATTAATCACTATTCTTTAACCAGTACTCTTGAAATTCTTAAGGATACATATTGATTGGGGTTCCAATGTCCAACTCTAAAATCGAGTACATTATGATAAGACTCTGATGTGATAAACAGGCTTTTGTGCTGCTTGGGAAGGTCAATTTCCAAATTCACAAATATATTTGTGCAATTATTCTTGAACTTCCTTTACAATTTGATTTTGGCTTTAGAGTTCACAATCCAAGAATCTCTGAGTTGGTAGAATTAGAAATGACTTTCTGTGAGTTGTCTGAACAGAAAGCCTTTCAAGTTTATCTCAAGCAGACATCTTGTTCCATTCCCCAAACCAAGCAATCCCTTACTTCTTGAAGCAGTTCTTTCACTTTTGGATGGCACTAATTGCTAGGAAATCTTTCCTTTACATCATCTCCACAACTACTATCAATAATTTCTAGTTATGCCTTCTGGAAACAAAATGCCTAAGTCTTAATGCTCTTTCATGTAACAGATTCTCTTGGATAACACTGACAAATTTTCCTTTGTTTTCTCTTTTCAGAGTTAAAATCTCCAGTTCCTTTAATAATTTCTCATAAAGCATAGTTCTGAATCTCCTTAAATTATAGATTTTTGCTCACTTTGGACATTTTTTATTTTCCCACTATCATTCTCAGAATGTTTTTCCCAGAACAGAAAACATTCTCCAGATGTGGTCTGATCAAAGTGTATCAAAGTTTATATGTAGACTCTGCTTCTATCAAAACTGGTCAATTTTTTTCTGAATTCAGTTCTATGACTTAGCAAATATTCAGCCTGTCCTGTGTGCAGTGAACTGTATTTTGGAGACAGATAAAAAATTATATGAAAATATATTCTCCTCTCCTATAAAAAAAGAAAAAAAACAAGGAGCAAATGTCTAATTTGAGCCGACCTTTTTATCTCATTGTGCTTCTAAAGGTAAATAAACTCTTCTACCAAGTTGAAATTAAAATGGTCAAAAACATTTTGCTTCTGCAGAGATTTCTTAGATAACAAAATATATTTCCAGTATAAATCAATAATGGTGTCTTTTGAAAAGTGTGATGGAGCAATGAAATTGGGAATCCAGGGATGGCCATTCTTTCTTGTTGCAACAAAGAATTTTATGGGCTCAAGTAAGACATTTAAGTAATCTGAATATCCTTTCCCTCTGTAAAATTCAGGGTACTTTACCTTATTTTGTATGTGCTTCTCTTTTGCAGTCTGGTGACTCCTCAAAATACCTCCTCAAACTAATGATTTGAATAAAAATAAATATAGACATATACATATATTGACAATTAAAAACTATTAGGTAAAGATGTAATTCTTTTAATTTTCATTTATCTATTTATTTTACAAATTCACATGCCTGTTGAAAGCAAATGACAGACTTATTCTTGGCTGCGCAGGAGAGTAGGGAGAAGAAAGGAGGATGACATTGAATCCTAGATTAAAAAGTTTTGACCTAAATAATTTTTTTTTTTGGAGGCTGGGGTTAAGTGACTTGCCCAGGGTCACACAGCTAGGAAGTGTTAAGTGTCTGAGACCAGATTTGAACTCTGGTCCTCCTGAATTCAAGGCTGATGCTCTATCCACTGCACCACCTAGCTGCCCCCGACCTAAATAATTTTAATATTCTCTTTCATAGCAAAATTCTGAGACCCTACAATATTCTTTTTGTGGAGCAAAAACTTTCCTGCAAACCGTTTCTGCCATACTGAGGTGATGAGGTAGTCTTCAGTGCAACTTTCTGAAAGTGTCTGGATATAGACATTCTTTTTTTTGTTTGTTTGTTTGTTTTTATAGTTTTTTTCTTTTGAGACATAGACATTCAAGAAAATTGACAAAACCTCTTTTTTATTTATTAATTTTTTTCTTCTCAAATTATCTTCTAAGTGTGCTTAGCAACACACATATGAATTCTCCCCTAGCACCAGCTTTGGATAATCTAAAATTCCCCATTATAAAAATATCCTCTAGACATCTAATAACTGTGCTGAATTACAATGATTTAATTTTATTCTCCTTATCTGGGATCACTTCTGAAACTTCATTCACTTGGAAGTTTCATTTGGCTGTCCCACCCTCTTAAAGTATTATGAAAGATTGATTATTATGTGGCATTTTTAACCATAGGCTGAGCTATTATACCTATTCAACTCGGTGCTACCTTCTGAATTGGATCATAAAATAAATACATACATGAGAATTTAATGTCAGATTAGACTGCTACTCTCTGAGGACCGTACTAATTTCATCTATGAGTTTTCAAGGTCCTTCATTACAAAAGTATATTTCTCAATGTCTAATTCATGACTAGTACTGGTTCTTAAAATCTCAGAGATAGCAGAATAAAGAGGGTACAATAAAGAGCAAGAGTGTCTCAGGGGAACAAGGCTGTTGCATGTTCTCTAGGGAGAAATAAGTGCTTTTGAAAAAGGTTTTGATTGGATCTTCGGGTGATCATTTTACAGTTGTCACTATTTCTTCAGTCACTGAAAACCTTAACTAAGACTTCTTTGGCTGTAAATTCCAGAAACAGCAGGATTAATTCTTAACATTCAAGATTCATTGAACTGAAAAGAAAAAAACCTCATTTTCATTTCAGTGTTCCAAAGGACAAGGTGAGGTATAGAAGGGTGTTTGGCCCAGTGACCTTATGTTGAGAAAATAATTTTAAAGATGAATCCTGCCAGGAAATATTAGGACTTGGGAATTGGTATTTCTGCTGCTCAATTATATAATGAAAGATCATTCAATAAATTGGTCTATTGTCACCGAAGATGTGAGGAATATGGAAAATGGTCTCAATGAACTGTATTTCTATCTTTGCAGAGAACAATGTTTGATAGCTATTAAAGACACAATACCTATACCTTTAACTAGCATAATGTTTCTGCATCTAGGAGGAATAAAAGTTTCCCCTCTGCGTTATTCTCCAAAATAAACAATAAGGATGTGTGTGTGTGTGTGTGTGTGTGTGTGTGTGTGTGTGTGTGTGTGTGTATGATATAGAAAAAAAGAGACAGAGACAGAGAGATACAGTGACAAAAAAAAAGAGAGACAGAGACAGACAAATATAGAGATTGTGAAAATGTATGTGTGTTCTGTCTGGAGATTGTAGGAAATTCAATAAATATGGATATTCTTTCAAAATATGATAGATTTGATTATTATTTCAAAGGCTGATAGATATTTTAATGGTCTGAACCATTATTTTTTTTTGAGACTGGGTCTCCCTAACTTATCCCATGCTGGTAGTGCAGATGCCACTGACAGAGCTAATCCCATTGCTCATTGACCCAGAATCTTGCTCTCGGTCTGTTCTGACTTGGTTTGCTCCTGGTTAGGCTGGTGACTCTACCATTTCCAGAGGCTCACCAAATTGATGCCCGTCTCAGTGTGGGTACCTGATTAGCTGTAGCCTCACTGTAGTTCTTAACTTCCAAGATCAATCAAACCATAAACCTAAGTCTCCCCAGTAAGAGCAATTAATGGCATGTGTTAGTGTCTGAGCTTAAACTGCTGGTTTTAAAATACTTTTAGTTTTATTTACTATGATCTTAGAAGGAAAACTGAATCTTCTTGGCGTTGGCTAGGATAAGTATAGGCAAGTAAATTGTAGTAACAACTGAAGAAGGCAGTTGAAGGAATCTGCTTCATTTCTCTCCCTTCCCCCAAGCCCCATGCCTACTCCTCCAAGAAGAAAAACTGTCTACTCAGGGTCTTTGAGAGAACAAATATCACAAAACTAAATTTCCCTTAGTACAACATATTTAGAAGCACCCTGTGATTCCCAATGAAGTGTCTACTTAGCCATATTAAATGAATGGATGTTATCATTAAGAAAAAGCAAAACTAAGCTAGAGTTTTAGATTTGCCTGCCACATCATCATTCTTCATTTCATTTTTACACTACCTCCCAAAATGTCAAGCTTTGAAAATAGATCTGGACCTCATTATGCTGCAATGCCTTCCAGCCAAAAAGTTTATAGTTCCTAACGCCCACACAGAACTGATGTTTAACATTGCTAAACCCAATGCAGAATGGGGTCTTTTTTCTTTTAAATGACAGAGAGGACAACTACCTCTAGAAGAGAATGTTACACATATAGACCAACTGACATACCCTGAGATTGTTAGTTTATTTTTCTATATTTGTCTTGAAGCAAAGATCTTCCTTTCTTTCTTCCCCTTCTCCTTTCCCTACCCTTCCCTTTCCTTTCCCCTTTTCCTTTTCCTTCCCTTTCCCCTTCCCCTTTCTTTTTCCTTTTCCTTACTCTTTTCTTTTTTTTTTTTTTTCATTTCTTCTCCTTTCTTTCTTTTCTCTTTTCTTTTGACTGATTTTTAGTTGGGAAAAAAAAAACAATGGGAAGAAAAGAAAATAAGTTATTGCTAATTAGAAAAAAAAAGACCTGAAAACATAGAGACAGTTCTAGTTTTTTTCCCTCTACTTTTCTCCCTACAGATGGTTCCCCACTTTCTAATTCTATCTCATCCTTCTCGTCCAACTCTCACCCTCAAATTTCACAAGGTTATCATAATTCCTTTTGTATGGAGAGAGAAAGGGGAAAGAACCTATAATAATTGTGTTTATAAGTAAATTTTAATGGTCTGAATGTAACAGTTCAGCATTTTCTATTCATTATAATAATTAAATGACCCATGGAAATTCACTTGTGAGCTAAATTTCTAAAAGTGCTCATATTTTCAAACCTTAACTGAATAAAGTTTATTTTTATATTTTAAAATTCAAATTTGGTGCTCATTTGGAAGTATTATATTTATATAATATAATATAACATATTAATATAATATAATATAATATAATATAATATAATATAATATAATATAATATAATATAATATAATATAATATAATATAATATAATATAATATAATATAATATAATATAATATAATATAATATAATATAATAATATTGTATTTATATAATATAATATAACATATAATATTTTATATATATATTTTGTAACCCTATCCCTCCCAAAAGTAAAAATTGGGCAGATTTGGCTGAAAGAACTTATATAATAACCGTGTAAAATATCAGGAATGATAAGTAGGATGGGAGATTTATATTTAGTTATTCGCTAGTTTGTTAAAAACAAAGCAAAACCCTGATGGTCTTTTCTTAGATTATTCATCTTGACTTTACTGCAACTTTTGATATTTCTGATCATTCCCTCCTAGACACTTGTCTTTGCTGGTGTTTATGATACTACTCTGGTTCTGTTCCTGCTTATCTGAGTACTTCTCAGTGGTCAGATTTTTCCAAAGTCTTTTCTTATGCTGTCATCATCCATCGATTCAATATTATCTCTATGATAATCATTTCTAAATCTATTCAACTAACCTTAATATTTCCCCTCAGCTCTAGTCATGATTTTTGACTCTGGGCACACACTCTGGTTTTCTGGGGCAAGAAGGGAAATTCTGCTTTGCTCTAACATTGATATGTATAAAGTCTAGGGTAGCTCCCTGGAGGCCTCAGGATCAGCTAGAGTCAGGATAAATCAAAGTCCTTGGTCTTTAGGGGAAGAAGTGAAGCAGGCAGGTAAGCTGCCACATGGCTTGCCAAAGCTCTATCCTGGATTAGAGTCCAGAGTCTCCAGCCTCTCTCCTCCTTATCCTGCTGCTAAGTGACCCTAACCTCTCTCCCTGAGCCTCCAATCCTTGCCTAAGATTACCTCACCACCAAGCATTCAGCAAGCACCAATGGTGAGGAGCTCCATCATCTAAATATATGCTTATAGAGCCATTATTTCACATCAAATAGGTAATTAGCCTTAAGTGCTCTGATTCAAGCTCACCTTTTTGGAATTTCAGACCTCTACAAATATGAGGCCCCATTCCCTCTGGCATCCATTTTAGGAAACCTGTGACTGGGCCCCCAATTTCATATAAGTATAATCAAATTAGTTTTCACAATAAATGTTTTTCTTCAAAGTTATATTAAGAAATAATAAAGAGCAAAATAAGCTGAACCAAAAAGAACATTATATATAGTAATAACATTATTAAAAACAACTTTAAATGAATGTCATTTTGACTCTTATAAATACCCAAATTAACCATAAAAGAAATGTGAAGAAAGACATTATCTACATTTGGAAGAAGGATTTATAAACAAAAATATGTCTAGAATATGAACTTATTCTCTGTGGAGAGGATGTTTAGATGTAACGTGGTGCCTATGTAGGACTAGTCCTTCCAACTTATTTTTCTAAAACTCCACTAGATTGGCATTTTGCGTCACTGCCGTCACTGATGTCTGTCCACTGTTTCCCTACTGGGCCGGCTATTGTATGACTCAGGAATCTTGGACTACGGTATTATTGTGTTTGATGCTCCTGAGCTTGTCCTGAAAAGGGAGGTGGGGGGCAAAAAGATCAAAATTCAAGAGTAAAAAATGGCCTAAGAATAAGGTGGATGATTTTCAGTCCCCTACCTCTTAATATATTCTGTCATATGATGTAGGTAAAGGATGTCTTCCGAGATATGAATCCAGGAAACATCCAGATTATGCTCCACCAGGCAATGTTCAAGGTGTGGAGAGTTCTAGATTATATTCAATGGAAGCATTGTTCCAAAACATATGATAGGTCAATGCAGGAGGTCTATACATGTACACTGTTTCCCTCTCCCAGGAGCAGGACCCCCAGCAACTTCCACACTGGTGAATATATTTCAGGTGGTCTAGGGATGCAGTCAATCCATATTCTGTATCATCTGGTGTTTGCTGTAGATAGACTCGGTGTTTTCTGAGGCCTCTTGTGTTTCTATAAATGTGCTATTATCCCCTTCTGGCTCTCCATCAAGCATCTCAACACAGTTAGCTAAAACAAACAAAAAAAAAAAACTCATCTTTCTATTCCCTTCCCTAAAACTTCTTGATTTCTGAAGACATGAACTTCTTTCAAGTCACCCAGTTTCATGAGATGGAAAGGATCCTCCTTCCTCACCATATCCGCCATATATTGTTGATACTATGTCTGCAACATTTCTTTTGTCTTCCCCCAAATCTCTCCTGACAAATACGGTTGTCATTGTACTGCGGGCTCTTATCACTACTCTGGATTCCTATAATAGTATCTCAATGGGTGTTCAAATCCATCCTTTAAATAGTTTCCTCACTAACCTTTGTAAGATGAGTAAGAGATCTGCTTATTCTGCTTCTCTGTTCAAAAAGCTCCAGTCTGCAATCACCCTAGAGATAAAAAAGGGAACATCAGCAGCAAAAACCTTTCTCCTTGGAAGTAGGCCACCAGAAACCTAACTTCTAGGCAGGTTATAGCCAATTGCTGCCACCAAAATGTAAACTATTACTGGGCCAAATAGACAATTCAGTCTTTCAAATCAAGAGGCCTTTTAATGATATAGCAAAGCAAAACCTGTGCCAAAGAAAATTCTGCTTCTCTTTTACAGAAAGGCGTGTTCCCTACAGTTTAACTCCCCATCATTTGTGGAAGGGATCTCCACAGTGATATAGATACAGTAATTTGTGAAGGGGATATAGACTGACTCTACATGAATGGCCATAGAAAGCATGGATGGAGTATATACATACAAGAAATGCATTTAACAAGACAACACATATGTAAGAAAATTATGCATAAAGGATCATGTATGCTCGGGAGCTACTATTTGAATGGATAAAATGGGTTCCCAGAAGTAGCTGTCATTTTCACTTAGAACTCGAGGGATAATTACCTCTGAGTGATTTGAGAAGAGAAAGTCTTCCTAAACCTGTAATCTAGTGGTTGGCAAATTAGTACCAATCAAACATTTAATAATATATTCTTAGTTAATGGGCCATACAAAAACAGGTAACAGGCTAAAGTCATGCTTAACTTATTCCTTCTGTAGCTCCTAAGCTCTCGTTAGAATATATCTCACCTTGATAATCAGTTAAAATGAATTAGTAAGTCACACTTAATTAGAATTTATAAAGGGATATTTAAGGAGAGACGGTAACAAATGTGTACAAACTATTTTCTTAAAAAAAGTGTGGCATAGTCTTCCATGAACCACAACACCCAAGTGAAAGCTGGCTCATACTTAGGGTGCACATGTGGTTAAAAAAAAGTTAACTCATAGCTCCTGAAAGTTCTCCTTAGGTATGGTAGAACTTTTCTTCTTTGTTCTTTGTAGAGCCTTGAATTTGATATAGACATTCTCTCTTTCTGTGTGTGTGTGTGTGTGTGTTGTGTGTGTGTGTACATGTGTGTGTGCACGTGTGTGTGTATATATATACACATATGTGTATCCATATATATATATATGCACACACACATACACACACATATACACGAATACATACATAGATATAGATAGATGAAAGATATAGAGAAGTAAATCTGCTTCCGATTCAGACAACCAATAGCCATTCTGGAATGCTATCTAGATGTCAAGGAAAAAAGTCAAACTTTTCCAAATGTTTTGAAGTTAATAAGGCTCTTTTAGCCAAGAAGGGATAGGGTTGGAAGAAAATTTAATTAATTCCCTTTCTGGAATTTAGCTGGAAATATTTCTCTTCTTTTCTGTCAGAAAAATTCTCTCAATTCCACATAGATCACTGTTTTTTTTTTTGTTTGTTTGTTTGTTTGTTTGTTTTTTTTTAACAGTTATCAAAAGAAGAAATTAAGGCCCTCTTTATTCTGAACAGATCTTTTGTTTCAAATAGAAAGGTAATTTCAGGCTATCCTCACATTTAGTGAATATTTGAGATATGTTTGTACATGAGATGTGCTCCAGAATTAAATGAAGGTGAGGGTAATCCATAATTTCAACATGACCTAGACTCAGGGATACAAAGACATATAAGAAATGTGTGACCAGAGCAATTTATGCTTCCACAGTTGTAGAACACATGGATATCCTTGATGTCAATAGGAAAACAAATCCTCTGCTTTGCTAGGGATTGCTAAATCTCAGTGTCTCAGCTGAGTCACTTTCTGTCAGCTGTCTATCATCATCATCATCATCATCATCATCATCATCATCATCATCATCATCATCATCTGATCCTTTGCTCTATGATTCCATCTGGTGATTAAGCTGCTCTGCCTTTACTTCCCAGTAGGAATAAGTTAATAATAGCTATTTGGTATATGACATTCAGACTGTCTTTAGTTAACTACAGAAATATTTAGGAAAACAAAATCTATCCATTGAACTACTTGCCTCTTGCTGCTGCTCAGGGTCCCTCTGTCTAAACTGATTTTAGTTATGGTCCAAATTGTATTTATTCACATGACATTGATGGTTTAGTAAATTGTGTCCCCTACAGATCTTCTCTGTAAGTCTATTTTGCAAAACTTAAAAGGAGTCGAGGGGAACTTGGGTGAAGAGAATTTTTTAACCCCCAAATATCCATATCAATGCTAATCAACTCAGAAGAAAGACCAAAAAAATTCAGCTAGAGTTATGAAGAAAGCAACTTTTTACCTTTTTTCCAGCGATTTCTGAAACCATTGTACTTCCTACTCAGAGCTTCTGTGTGAAGAACATTTCAAATCTTGAAATCATAATTTCAGATGTTTCACACACATAAGTGCTATATATGTGCCAACTTTTCTCTTTCATCTTACACAATTGATTTCTTAACTTCTGCCAATATAACAGTACATTTCCAATATTTCTATACTAAAATGGATATGTGATCTCTTGGAGGTGGATTTTACTTCAGTGATACAGAGGTAATACATTTTTGCCCATGACTGCCCATCCTGTGTGACTATTGCAATGCTTCTAATAATTTTCTTTAAGTGATCTACCCATTTTGAACATGACTGTGGGATATGTAAACAATACATTAGCTGTCTTTTTATGATCAGAATATAATAATTCTCTGGTCATACTTTTTAAAAAAAGTATATCGCATAGCCAGAAAACATTTATTAAGCACCTATTGTGTGCAGAAACCTGTGAAAAGCATTGGAGTTGTTTTGTCTGTGTTTCATTTTTGAAGACCAATGATATAAGATGAATTGCATTTAAGTGTTTAGGGCAGATATCCTCCTAAATCTCTGATGGATGTAAGTTCCATCAGTTACCCTTAGCATGGTTTAAACTTTCATTCAAAATGCCTCACCTGGTTGTGGCTGCTGTGCTTACTTTGGTTCTTGGAGTCACAGGTAAGAGTTGAATGTCAAGTAGATACCCAAGTTGGAACTGCAACAGGCTTTTAACTTGGGTCTTCCTGACTCCAGATTTAGCAATCTGTACACTGTGCCTTCTGTCTACTTCTTAGCATGAAGAATTAAGACAATATATATGTATAATCTAAAAAAATGTTGATTTTATATACTTTGTAACACTTTTCATCATTCTTCCAGCATCATTTCAGAAGTATAAAGCACAGCTCATCTTTTCTTTGCTTCAGAATTTGACATATTCAAAAAAAATTATCACTAAATGACTAAACCGCAATTGATCAAACTATTATTATCAGTAATTACCTTTAATGTTCCTTTAACCTTGAAAAATTAAAAATTCATTAATATAGATTGCAATCTTTTCCATTGGCAAATGCATATTTTAAAACATATCACTTCTGCATTTTCGTTTCAACAACCATCTACAGTTGGAAAATTCATTTTTTCTCAACTCCACAGAGATTGGTGCATTTCAAGTATCTCTCCTGTGATATTGCAGATCTCAACTGTATGTGTGAGTGAATGGAAAATTTAAAATTCCAATAAACGGCACATGTGTAGAAAAATCAGCTATTCCATCCTGTAGATAAATATTAAAAAAGAAAAAAAAATCATGATCATAAGGCATAGCATCCTTAGCAACTGATTTTGAGTTTTAGTTTAAGCTACATTACTTCTGTTTGAGCTAGGCCCCTGGTTCAAAGGTCACATTATCTTCTAAATATCATAAGGTACTTTATTCAACAAGTTTACTCTTCTACAAAAAAAAATCCTTAGGAGGAAAGCTCTTAGAAGCACCAAAGGTAATGATATTATTTACTCTCCAATTCTTTCCTCCTATTCAAAGTTGGAATGTTCAAAGCCATGATTTGCTCATCTCAATTTCCAAAATCCTCCGGAGAGTTAGATTAGCAAAAGGTGAACCCTGACTGCTCTCCTGGTAGTATCTCATAGGCATGAGTTCACCAAGAGGAATAAAGTAGCTTGTTCAGAAAGGGGAAAGAAATCAAACTAAATTTACCACAAGTAATGTGAAACCCAAACAGGCAAGTTAATATGCCCAGAAACCATAGACTACTGGAAATAAAAATGAACTGTATTACTGAGATTTCATGAAAAGAATTTGAATTAATCCTTCCTTTAAAAAAAAAGCCCTTCCAAGAAGCTCATGGTAAATATTTCCTTTTCTTTTATAGGTATACTTGGAAGGTATAATATTAGTATTCCATCATTTCTAGGTATTATTAAATCTATTGTTCCGGCTTCTCGTGTTAAATATATCAGCCTGATATTGGGTAACTTCATTTTTTGAAGAAGGAAAACATGTTTATATAGTTCTTTTGAGTATGTATAAAATACTCTATTCAGGACATCAATCAGCCATAGACATCAGAATTCTATTAAGCTTCCCTAGTTCATTACACTCTATAGGAGTTATTACAACACAAAGTATATAGCAAAATTGAAACATGTCAAATATATTAAGCTAATGGATGCACATATTTCTCATATTATCATATGTGACTTTTTGTTTAATTATTCAGTTGATCTTTTCCAGCCTTTATGTAAAGTGTCACCCATATATACTCTTAATTGAACATAGTATAATATATTGTATTATATTATTCAGAGACACACTCAAATTCATGTTTGGGTGATGATTATGCCTTACACTGGTGTTTCAGAAACTAGGGTCAATTTTTATATTTTGGTCATTTATTTCAATATTTTTTCCTACGCAATCCTATAGCTTTAGATTTTTGTATTTAAAAACATGTAAAGAAGTAGTCTATAGTCTTCACTATACAACCAAATATCCATGACTTTTTTAAAAAAAGGTAATCACTCTTGCCCCAATCAAAGATTTTATTCTCTACTATAAAATTAAATAAAGCGAAAATAAGGTTTTGTATCCCTAAGACTCAAAAAGAAATATAAGTAGTCAATACATTAAAAACAACAGCATTAATGTGGAATTTGCATATAATAAAGTTTATTATAAAATAAAACTCTTTAATGGCTAGGCTATATGTGTATCATGTGACAGACTGCTTACCAAAATCATTTTTATCTTTCTTCTTCACCAGGAAGGAAACAAAGATGGAAATGGTCACTTTTGCAGAAGACTGGTACATTTTGGACTCTTGTCCATGATGGTAAGTGGAGGTACTATTAGTGTCATGCTCTAATTCTTTTTTTTTTCCATCTGTTGATAATTTCTTTCTTTTTTTTTTATTATAGCTTTTTATTTACCAGATATATGCATGGGTAATTTTACAGTATTGACAATTGCCAAACCTTTTGTTCCAGTTTCCCCTTTCTTCCCCCTACCCTCTACCTCAGATGGCAGATTGACCACTACTTGTTAAATATGTTAAAGTATAAATTAAATACAATATATGTATACATGTTCAAACAGTTGTTTGCTGTACAAAAAGAATCACTTTGAAACAGTATACAATTAGCCTGTGAAGGAAATAAAAAATGCAGGTGGACAAAAAAAAATAGAGAAATTGGGAATTCTATGTAGTGGTTCATAGTCATCTTCCATAGTTCTTTTGCTGCATCCTCTAATTCTTAAGAACTAAAATATTTTAAGTGGTTGAAGTAGGAAAAGAGACTCCCAAACATGTTGGAAGACCAATTCAAAGAAAGAGGTGCTGGAAATGAATTATCCTATTTAAGGAACAAAAAAGTCAGTTTTTCCAGATCAAGGAGGAAAACAATCAAATATCTGGAAAGGCAGCTTCAGCCAAGATGTAAAGGGCTTTGAAATCAAAAAGAGTTTTCATTTTATCTTGAAGGCAATAGGGAGCCAGTGGAATTTATCAGGGATGGGAATGACATGATATGCCTTAAATTTGAGGAGAATTGCTTTGTGGAGGAGAGATTGAAGAGTTGGTGGATATAATAGGGAAGTAAATTAGCAAACCATTGCATCAGGTCAGAAAAAAAGACAATCAGAGCCAGAATTAAGGAGGCAGCCATCCGAGTATCAGCATACCTCATTTTGTTGCACTTCCCTTCATTTTTTACAAATTGGAAGTTTTTTTGCAAGTCTATTGGCGCCATTTTCTCAACAATTTATGCTCTCATATCTCTATGTCACACTTTGATAACTGGCAATATTTCATACTTTTTCATTATTGTTATATTTGTTAATGGTGACTTGTAACCAGTTATATTTGAGGTTCCTATTAGTTGTTTTGGGGCACCATAAACCCTTTCCATATAAGAGAAACAATTTAATCAATTTTTGTTGTGATTCCTGACTACTGAACTGACCAGATTTTCCCCTCTCTCTCTCCATCTCCTCAAGCCTCCCTAGTCTCTGAGACAATACTGAAATCAGGCAAATTAATAATCTTACAATGGCCTCTAAATATTTAAATATAAAGAAAAATTAATGTGGCAAATTTAATTTTATTTATTTTTATTTGAAGAGACTGCTAAAGCTACCCCATCCTTTACTAGTCATCACCTTGATCAGTCAGCAGTCATCAATATTGAGGCAAGATACCCCACCAGCAAAATAAATAAATAAATAAATAAATAAATAAATAAATAAATAAATAAATAAAAAAACAAACAAACAAACAAATAAATAAATAAATCTCTGAAGGCCCAGATAATGGTGGGAAGCTTTTATTTACTTGTTTATTTATTTGTTTGTTTGTTTATTGATTTATTGATTTACTGATTTTTAGCAAAATAATGTTTTCATTAAATTATTTAAGTTATTCCTTTTTAAAGAAATATTATTATATATGGTAGGGTACAATACAGCATAAACACAACTTTAAATGTACTGGGAAAGGAAAAAAATGTGTCGCTTTCTTTACCATGATATTGATTTTATTGTGGGAGTCTGGAACCAAAAACATCACTATTTCTGAGACATGCCTGTAATAAGGAGACAAATGTGGATGGTAAAATTACAGCATTTGAATATGTGCCATAGAGAAGAGAGAGGAGTCAGAAATATTTTTGAGGTCCTAAACCTGGTGATTTTATGAATGGTGGGAGTCTTGATAGAAACAGGGAAGTTCAGAAAAAAAGGTTGTTAATAGCAGAGGGATAAAATTTTCTGTAAAATATATTCTTCCTTATCATGTTCTGCAGTGTGCTTTACCAACAGGGATCTTCTGGAGAGCATAATGTCTTTACCATTCCTGTAAGAGAAAGCTTTGATCAATCTCTAATTCTTAAAGTTGAACAAATACTCTTCATTTTCTTTATACATTATTCCAGTGTCCTCATGATAGAAGTGGTTAAGGATGTGTTTTTTTAAGTAACAGTGTGGCTTTATTCAGTATAGTGAATATAAAGCATGAAAACTTTTCATCCATAACTGCATATTTGATAGCTTACCAAATATAATCTATTAACTATATAACTTAATTGATTTCTTTGAGGAGGTGGAATAGTCATCTGAATAAATTATCATCCACAAAAATATGTTGAGACTTCTCTCCTAAAGAAAGTCTTTAAAAAGCAAATTATAGACGTATGGTTTTGGAAGTAGAAGGGATATTGGAAACCACATATAGTCAGTCAAGTAATATATCCATGGTCTCAAGACGAAAAATAGCAGAACCTAGATTTCAATTTGGGAGAGTCCAAATCCACCTTGCTTTCCTTTATCCCAAGTTATCACATTAGCTATGAAATATCTTTAAATTCTCACATTTTTTTCCATATTTTAATTGATTTTTATGCATATAAATCTGCCATCTCTCTTACCCTCTTGTCCTCCAGTGAGAAAAAAAAAGAAATCCCTTCTTGTTTTGTTTTCCTATTGTTTTATTTTTTTCAGAATTATACATATATATTAACTTTTTAAATGAGCATTTCTTTATGAATCATGTTGGAAGTGAAAAATTAGAACAGAAGTGGAAAAACCTCTCATGAGAGAGAAAAAAGCAGAAAAAAATGAACATAGCATAGGTTGATTTAAATTCAATATACATAGTTCTTTTTCTGGATGCAAAGGACATTTTCTGTCCAAAGTCTATTGGGATTGCTTTTAATTACTGAAACACAGAGAAGAACCAAGCCTTTTTAGTTTTATCATCACACATTCTTGCTGTTATTGTGTACAATGTATTCCTGATTATGCATCAGGTCATGTAGATCTTTCCAGGCCTTTCTCAAATCAGCTTGTTCATCATTTTTTTTGTACAATATCCCATTACTTTTATATACTATAACTCATTCAGCTATTCCACAAATGATGGCCATTTACTCTTTTCAATTCTTTGCCACCACAAACCTCTTCCCCCCCCCCAAAAAAAAAACAAAAAAAAATTTTTCCCCATGTGGATCCGTTTCCCTCCTTTATGATTTCCTGGGGACACAGACACAGTAATGGCACAGCTGGGTCAAAGGTTATGCAGTTTTTTAGTTTTTTGGGCATGGTTTCAGATTGTTGTCCAGAGTGGTTGGATCATTTCACAATTTACCAACAATGCATTTTCACACATCCCCTCCAACATTCATCATTACCTTTTTCTGTCACTTTAACCAATATGAAAGGTGAAACCTCAGAGTTGTTTTAATTTGCATTTCTCTAATCAACAATGATTTAGAGCATTTTTCATGAGTATGAATAGCTTAATTTCATCATCTGAAAATTGTCTATTCCTATCCTTTGATCATTTATCTATTGGGGAATGACTTGTATAAAGAAAGTCCTTGTTAATATGTATATATAGTCAAGCAAAACAAATTCCCTCATTTGTCATATTTTTTTAATCTCTTTACTTTTCACTTCTCTCTCTGGAATTGTTTAGCATATTTCATCATGAATACACCGGAATTATGGCTGATTAATGCATTATCTGAATTCCTAAGCCTTTCAAAATTTCTAAAGTATTCTCTTGATTTTGTTTATTTTGTTTATCTAACTTTTGATGAAACTCTTAATTCATTACAACATAACACAATTCTATCAAGTTGATTTTGGGAGAGTTCAGAAGTGCAAAAGAAAAAAAATGCTTTTAAGAGTATCTTTGCTAAGGGTATGATACTCTGTGGACAGAGGAAAGAAAGGAGGGTAAGAGAAAGTGAAGGATGGAAGGAAAGAAGGGAGGGAGGGAGGAAGGAAGAAAGAAGGGAAGGAAAGGAAAGCGGAAGGGAGGGAGGGAGGAAAGGAGAAAAGAAGGAATGGAGGGAGAAAAGGAGGGAGAGAGAGAGGACGGATAGAAGGAAGAGAGAGGAAAAAAAAGGGAGGGGAAAAAAGGAGGGAGGAGTCTTCCAAAAGGCCAGCTTTACTCATGGAGATTGCTATTAGTACTTGGTTCTCAAAGAGGATCATGCCTTCTGAGGTGATGCCCTAACATGCAAGTGAATTGGATTTAAGTGAGGGATGGTTGTACAAGGTCACTTGCCTCACTTTCCCCTCCAGAGGCAACTGGGTCCCCTGGCAAAATATAGACCAAGATGATTTGAAATGGCTATGTCACAATTTATTCAACCATTCCCCAATTGATGAGACTCTCCATAGCTTCTAATTACTTGCAAGACAAAAGAGAGTGTGTGTACACACACACACACACACACACACACACACACACACACACACCACACAAGCATACAGGTCTTTTTCTTCTTTATTTGATCTCTTTAAGGGAATTAATCCAATCAATGGAGTAAAAGTTGTATACAATTTCAAGGCTTCAGGACATAGTTTTAAATTGCATTCCATTATTAATGAAACAGTATACAAAATGTGTAATAATAGCTATTTTCAAAAAGCCCCCCCCAACATCTGTCATGTTCACAATTTTTAATCTAACAAGTGTGAGATAGAACCTAAAAATCTTAATATTTTCCATAGTTTTTAGTGATTTGGAATATTCTTCCACATAGTTATGAATAGTTTGGCATTCTTTACCTTAAAACTATCTGTTCATTTTCTTTGCCTATAAGAAAACATTAGTTCTTGTGAATTGGGAACAGCAACAGAGTCAATTCTGGTCTTACAAATATATATTATATTCTAATTTATTCATTCAACAAACAATAACACATCTAAACTTCTGTACTAGAAATGAAGATTATCTATATCACTAATATAGAGATGATACGGTACAACAACCTCTACTGATTATCTGAACTGAAAAAGTTAAATTATTCTACACATGTTTTCCTATCAAAATACCCACAAATTAAAAGGAAACAAATTTCATCTCTCTTAAAAATGATACCTTTTTCTGAAGACTTTTGAAAGAATTTTTTCAAGGAGTCACAAGTCCAAAAATGTTCTTGGCAGTCCTTGTTTGTGGCAAGGAGCTGGAATCTGAATGGACATTCATCAGTTGGGGAAAGGCTGAAAAAGTAATGATATATAAATGTAAGGAATATTATCATTCCATAAGAAATGATGACCAGGCTGATTTCAGAAAAGCCTAGAAAGATGTACATGAATTGAATTGGTGCTAAGTGAAGTGAACAGAACCAAGAGAACTTTGCTTACACCAACGAGAAGATTATGTGATGATCAATGGTGATGGACTTGGCTATTTTCAACAGTGAAGTGATTCAGGGCAATTCCAATACACTCATGATGGAAAGTGCCATCCACATGGGGACTGAATGTGGATCAAAGCATAGTATTTTCACCTTTATTGTTACTTGCTTGCCCATTTTAACTTTGTCATTTTTTTTCATCTTTGATCTGATATTTCTTGCACAGTTGACAAATATAAATTTATATATATGTATATATATATATATATATATATATATACATATGAATTATGTTAGGCACATTGCACATGTTTAACCTATATTGTATTGCTTGCTGTCTTGAGGAGAAGAGGAGAAAGACAGAAAGAAAAAATATGAGAATGCAAGGTTTTGTAAAGTTTAATGTTGAAAACTATCTTTGCATGTATTTGGAAAAATACTATTAAAAATAAAAGAAGAAAGATTTTTCCCCAACTTCCTTCATTTCTTCTAATTTCTGTATTCATGTACTTTCACAGCAGTATTCACTGATTATTGATTCTATATTATTCTCATTTTGTTTTCTGTATACTCTTTATAAAGAAAGAAATAGTACTGAAAGAGAAATTTGCTGAGTACCAGTGTTCTAGATTTGGAACACTTTGTTTTTATTCTTCTTCTCTTTTCCTCCAATCAGCATCCAATCAGTTTATTCTGTCTTTCCTTTTCTTTTAAACTGTCAATATATTTTGTTATTTAGAATATATTGTTTTTAGGACAACCCTCCCTCCTTATCCCTCTTATAGGATTGATTTTTGCCTTTCCTCTCTTATTTCCTTGTTAAGTGAAATTTATTTCTGTACCTTACAAATTCTAAATTTCAGTAAAATCAGCTTCACCTCCTTCCTCATTTTCTGCATAGTCTTCTACTTTTATGCTCCAAATATATTAAATAATTTCCCTTTTTATGCCTTGGAGAAAGTTTTGAATGACAAAAATGGTGATTTTGATAGCATTTATATATCATTTTATGGTTTGTAAAGTGCTTTTACAAATATTGTTTCAGTTTATTTTTTACAACAAGGCTAGGAGGTAATTACTAATATTAAACTCATAAAAACGAGAAAAGTGAGACATAAAAAAGTTTTAATGTTTCTTATGATTATATAGTTAATTACCGTTTGAAGTGCCATTTGAACTCAGTTCTTGATTTCAAGCTCAGGACATTGTGCATTGAACCACCTTGCTGCCTCATGTCATCTCACACCATTATAATGTATTTAATTGAGTCCATTATGATTTCAATATATTATTTAATCCATTGTGATCAGTCACTCATGTTTGCCTTGATAATTCTCTTGCCTGCAGTATTTGTATTTCAAAATTTCTACTCAGCTTTTGTCCTTTCATAATGAGTTCCTAGAAAATTTTTTATTTAATTATAATGCCCTTTTCTCCATCCCAGGATTATAGTAAGATCACTGGAGAAATGATTGTTAGTTATAAGTGTACATATTTTTCCCCTTTAGGAATATTATATTCCAAAATCTCTGCTACTTATAGGAGTAACTGCTAAATATCTCATTCTTATTCTCGTTCCTGAGTGCTTGAATTCTAGCTACTTGTAACATATGATCTGTGTTCTGAAAATTCTTGATTTTGGCATAATGTTCCTTAGAGTTATCATTTAGGGTTTCTTTTAGAGGTGATGATTGGATCATTTCTCTTTTTATTTTCTACCTGATTTCAAGAGATCTAAGCAGTTTTCTTTTAAGATTTCTTAAAATACTTTATAGAGATTATTAATTGTAGTCATGTTCAGATAGTCCAGTGCTTCATAAATTCTCTCTTCAATCTTAGATGTAATTTTTCCTGCTATTGTACTACCTTGAACCCAAAACTTTATTAAAAAAATAAGATGCAAAGTTGGTCAATGCTATGATTTTATGAGGCTGGCAACCAAATTTATTAATATTATATTGTCTTAATTCAAATACATTGTATTAGTGAGAATCACTCATGGGCTCAGAGTTTTGGTTTGTTTTTGTTTATTTTTTAATTCATTCTCCAACTCTATACTTTCATCATAGAGAGTGCCCGATTAAAAATATAATTTCTATGTCAACTTATATGCCAAGGGATGTTTAAAAAAAGTTTTATATCCTTATTTTTTTTTTACTAGGCACACAAACACATTCTTTATACTAAAATAATTCACATTCTTTCATGTCTCCACTACAAACACTAAACAGGAAAAGGCTTCTTGCTGAGAAGTACAGACATAAAAATATGTTAACTGGAAGTTATTGCAAAGCTATTTTTTCCTATGCAATATTTTATCTGTATAATTACCTCTGCTGTGTCAGTTGGGCAAACTTGGAATCTCATTCTTTCCTAGGAAAGACTAAGAAAGCATTAATTCTTGTAAATTGGGAATAGCAACAGAGTCAATTCTAGTCTCATAAATATACAATATATTCTAATTTATCAATGCAAGAAACTCTAACATATCTAAACTTCCCTTCTAGAAATGAAAAGCAGTCTACATCACTTATATATACAGCAACCTATACTGATTCTCTGAGTTGAAAAAGTTAAACTAAAATATTATATATGTGTCTGTGTATATATATATATGTGTGTGTATATTTATATCTATCTATCTATCTATATCTATATCTATCTATCTATCTATATAATAGGTGTATATGTTTTCCTGTCAAAATATCAACAAATTAGAAGGAAACAAATTAGGGAAGGAGTGACAGAAGGAGGGAGGGAGGAAGGGAGGGAAGGAGGGAAAGAGGGAGAGAGAAAAAAAAGAGAGAGAGAGAGAGAGAGAGAGAGAGAGAGAGAGAGAGAGAGAGAGAGAGAGAGAGAGAGAGAGAGAGATACACAGAGGGTGACAGACATACAGAGAGAGAGACAGAGAGAGACAGAGACAGGGATAGAGACATAAAAAGAGACAGATAGAGACAGAGACAGAGAAGGAGGAGGAAGAAGAAGAAGAATAGTAGTAGTAGTTGTTGTTCTTTGAAAAGAAAAGAATAGATTTGTTACTAAATCAAATTAAGAATATTTATTCTCATGGATCGTCAAAATATAGAACTTGGAATACAATTCTAGATTGGAGGCAAACTATGGCTCCAAAGACCATCCAAAGGAGTATATGTTAGATTAAACCCTATTAAGATATAAATATTATAGTTATAAACCTGGTTATAGATATTTCATTGGGCTGATCAAATACAATGAGGAATATTAGAGGAATTTAGATATCAAGTGACATTGAGGAAAAGAAAGATGAAGATATTGTAAATGATGATATCATTTATGGAATCTTTGAAATGGACACAGATATAAATGACTCAGTTATTCATGGTTCTCTTGGTAACAGCTTAGATGAGCTTCTTAACAAAATTTCCCACTACAAGAAGATCCTAATCTTATACAATTAGCCTGCAATGATGTTCTGGTACTGCTTGGATTGATGTAAAACATTAGGGAATGATAATTGAAAACTCAAATTTCATATTCAAAATTGCAACTATGTATTTTCTTGCTATTCACATAAATTGAACTTACCTCCAATATTTCCTTTTTTTGGACACCCAAGTTATACATCATGCTCTTTCTTCTATCCCAGCACCCACTGAGATGACAAAAGTTGTTGATTCTACCTTTGCATGGTGCCTCATCCATCCTTTTTTCCCTACTCACTTCGCTAATTTTCTAGGTAAGGCTCCGATCACCTCTAATTTTTATCACTGCAAAACTCCTTAATTGGACTTTTAGATTTCAGTATTGTTCTATTAAACTACCAAAGTCTTCTTCCTCAGGCACAAATCTTACAGATTCAAAAACATATTTAATTCCTTATTGCTTGAAGGATAAGATGTAATTTCCTCAATTTGGCATTTAAGACTCTTCACAATTTGAATTCATCTTGCTTTTTTTGACGTTATTCTTCCTCATGTATTCTGTCCAAAACTCAAAATGACCTACTAGCTGTTCCCTGAAGTCAACACTCTATCTTGTCCCCTTGTGCCTTTTTACAGTGTATCTATGTTACACTGTAATTCATTTTCTCTTTACTTCTTCTCCCAAAATCTCTGGATACCTTTAAGGCTTAGTTCATATGTGATATGTCATATCTGATTTAAATATTTTTCTGATCTCCTTATTGTTAGAATTCTGTCTTCCCTTGTCTATAGATGTATATATGATACATATATTTATATGTTTACAGTTTCACATTTTCTAAAGTGTTTTGCAAAAATCACTCAGTTCCCTATCTTAAAAAGG
The DNA here is from genome assembly GCF_048593235.1 of Sminthopsis crassicaudata. Taxonomy (NCBI): domain Eukaryota; kingdom Metazoa; phylum Chordata; class Mammalia; order Dasyuromorphia; family Dasyuridae; genus Sminthopsis; species Sminthopsis crassicaudata. The sequence continues at coordinate 22,770,029 of NC_133622.1, read as the reverse complement.
AATGTTAAGAGTTGGAAGTCTAACTATTTAATGTACATCAGGTATTGGCAGTGAGACACATAATTATTTTGGGTCTGAGGGAGGAAGAGCACTTTCTCTGGTCAGTCTAAGAATACTAGTTTGAGATTAATTCTATCCCGAGTTGAAGGATAACAATTATTTTAATATCATATTGTTTATTTCCTCTTCCCATCATACTCTTATTACACAAAAGACCATCGCATCATTATATGTCGTGTAGTACACATTTATCAAACCCATACAGGTCAATTTATTATTCTTGTTCAGTTGCTTTTGTCATGTCTGTTCTTTATGAATTCATTTGAAGGTTTATTGGAAAAGATTGGAGTGATTTGCCATTTTCTTCTCTAGGTCATTTTATGTGTCTGAAACTGAGGAAAAGAGGTTTAAGTGGCTTGTCCAGGGTTACACAACTGACTTGAATTCTAGTCTTTGTGACTACACATATGATACTCTCTCCAATGAGCCACCCGACTTCCCCTAAATCAATTTAGGTGACAGAATACACTAGATTTGGAGGGCTTTGAGACCCAGAAATTAGATGATAGTTAGAGAGAAAATTAATAATGTTAGCAACTTCTTATTCTTTGTAAGATAAAATATAAGCTTGTTGATTCTACACTTAATATTTTCAGGATACTTTATCCAATCAATTATCTGTTTTGTCATGCACAATATGTTCTAGGATAATTGAATCACTAGCTATTCCCTATAATCAACATTCTATCTCACACCTTTATGCATTTTAACATGAATGATCCCATATTACAATGCGTATCCTTTTTATTCTTCTCTTCAGCATCTTTTTTAAGGTTCAAATAAAGTACTTTTCCTTCCATGTAATTTTACTCTGTCTAATCTGATGCTATTTGTCTGTTTCTTTACAGAAATGCTTATCAGGCACTCTATTTAATTTTTCCTTTGCTGCAATCCCTTCATATTTTGCAAATTTTGTTTCATAATGAAGGTCCTACGCATTGGATGTTACCACCTAGATATTCATGACGAATGTTTGCTAAAATCATTCAAAGATTGTTAACAGTGTCTCTCACAAAATAGTGAAATGTACTAAAGAGAAAATAACCCAGCTAAAATAATTTCATATAAGGTCACTCTAAACAAGGTTATCAGGACGATATGTGCATACAAAAAAAAAAAAAAGAACAAATGCAAATTGGAACATCTGGGCTCATATTTTTAGTGTTCTCTACTTCTTGATGTCAATAACTGAAGGACTATGTTTGAACTTTAGCATTTGGAACCTCATGTGACATTATGTATGCAAATAAAAATGGCATGTAATAGAAGAAATTCAGAAAAAGTTGATCAAATCAGTTGACTTGATCAATTGATCAGTTGACCTGATCAAATCAGTCAAATAGGCAATATTATCCAATAGAAAGGGAATGGTATTTGAGGACAGAGGACCTGAATTTGAATTCTAGTACTGCATCTTGCTTTATTTTGATATTGAGAAAGTCGCTCATTTTGGTCATCAGTTTCATCATCCCAATGAGGAAAAGTTGAATTTGATGGTGTCTATGGTTCATTTCAGTTCCAAGTCCTTGAATTGTATGAACACACTTGTGGGGAAAAGCGAGCTGGAGAATAGACATGACAGAATTCTAATGGAACTGACAGATAAATCGTCAAGATGTTTTACAGAAGTATAAAACAATGGAAAGTTCACCTGTGAAAATAACGGTGGAAAAGACACCAATAATTCATTTCATAAATATTTATTAAGTGATTTACACGTACAGAACACTTTACTAAGAACTGTTTCAATCAATCATTGTCCCTAGAATGCTGGATCTTATATTGTAGTAGAGAGGTAATCCACAAATCCAAAATATAATATTCCAGTATTAATATATTGAAGAACTATACTATAAAGCACTAATTGAGCTTTGAATAGAGGGATAGTTTAAAACAAGAAGGTAGAATTTAGAATTATAGCAGGAAATGTTTGTACACCTTGTTGAGACAGAGAGAGACGGAGAGACAGAGTTCAGTGGACAGAGAAAAGGGGACAGAGAGACAGAAACAAGGAGAGACAGAGAAAGACAGAGAGACAGAGTTCAGTGGAGGTGGTACCTGGGTGTCATAGTAGTAAACTGCACCCCAGTAAGGCAGCAGCAAAAGAGAAAAAGAAAGCAACTGAGATAAAAGAAAAGCAGAAAGAAGGGGAAGAATTTTTCAAAGCAGGTTCCTCGGATAATAAATTGAATCAAATTTATCAGAATATAAAACATTCTCAAATTGATAAACAGTCAAAAGATATACACAGGCAGACCTTAGAAATCAAAGCTCTCTTTAGTCATATAAATTTATCTAAATCACGGTTAATCATAAAAATACAAATTAAAACAATTCTGAACTACCACATCAATATGTCATATTGGCTAATATGAAAGAAAAGGAAAATGATAAATGTTGTAAAAGATATCGGAAAAATGGGACTGTAATTCACTGTTGGTAGAGTTGTGAACTGATACAACCATTCTGGAAAGCAGTATCATCAAAGAGCTTTGAACTGCATACTCTTTGATGCAGCACTAGCACTCTATCAAAAAGAGATTTTTACAAATGGAGGGGAAAGACCTATTTGTGCAATGTTATTCACATATATGTGAATATATATATATATATATAATATGTATATATATTACATATACACACACACACATATAGCTATTTTTTAGTAGAAAATAATTGGAAATAGAGGTGATGTCCTTCAAATCGACAATGGATAAACAAGTTATGTTATAAGATTGTAGTGAAGTGTTGTTATGATATAAGTAACATTAAAAAGGGTGTTTTTAGAAAAAATCTTATAAAGACTTAAATGGACTGATGCAAAGTGAGCAGAACCCGGAGAACAGCATACACAGTAATAGTAGCATTTTATTATGGTCATCTGTAAGTGACTTAGCTATTCTCAGCACTATAATGATATAAGACAATTCCAATGGTGTCCTTATGAAAAATGTTGTCTATCAACTGAGAAAGAATGGATGAGTTCTACATGCAGATTGAACCATAGTATTTTTCTTGTTTTTGATTTTTTTGTTTGCTTTTATTTCTTTCCCTATATAACTAATATGGAAATATGTTTTCACATAACCTGTATCAAACTACTTATCTTCTTAAGGAGGACATAAAAAAAGGGAAATAATTTGAAACTCAATTTTTAAAAAATGAAGATTTTTATATGTAATTGAGAAAATAAAATATTGTTTAAAAGAAAATGGAAAATGAACAAAATTCAAACATATTTGGTGTGTTTTCATGATACATAGTTAACATGGTTCGAATAGTTAGCAATGAATACCACATAGAAGACAATGCAAAGGTCTAGATCCTTATGAGAATATAACAACATTGAAGGAATAAGCAAATTGAGAGAGAAACTAGATTAAAGATGTTGTGAGAGTAAAAATACTTATAAAAGATTATGGATTATTCTTATGGCAAGAATGAAGGCTCAATAGTGTGCAGAAGAAAGTCAAAAAGGGCTGCAGCTTGTTGTATGGACCTCTTGCCATGAACTCTCAGAAAGGCATGGATGAGAATCTCATAGGCAGGCATGAATAGAAAGAGAGTAGTTTTATTGGATGGAATCTCCCAGTCAGTGAGATGACATATTCAACTTCATATTAAGCTGCAATCTAGTTCAGGGAAGCTACTATATGTTGTTTACCTTTGTATTCCCCTCATACCCAAGCAAAGTGCACTTACTCTATAGGAAATATTTATTCTTAACATTTGCTGTTCCAAATCCCTTACGCCTTTGAATAAATAGAGTATGAAGGAGTTATATTATATTTAAGGCTATAGTATCTTTGATAATGAGTTGTACTGGGCTAGGTTATTAGGAAGTTTAGGAAATCTGCATATATCTTTTAAAATGGGGTAATCAACTGTGAGTAATGGTTTAGGTACAGCCTAACTTGGATTTTTGAAGAGGATTAGGAAAACTCTTCATGTTCCCTCTAGCTTATGATTCTATAAAACTTGATGTAGATATTTATATTATTTTTTTCCAAGTATAGAATTCCTGGATGTATACTTTTCCCAAAAAAACCTGTTCAACAAAGAAAGGAAAGTTCTGATAAACCATTTGTTATTAAAAAAAATTCACAAAGAAAAATTACTAATGAATTTGATTAGAGGGAAGACTAGTCAAAGCCTATATGTAAGAACAGGAAGGATACTTAGATTTTATTTTATGTGACTTTATTTTATGGATGAGGAAATTAAGTCTCCAAGAGCTTAAGTGACAGTTAAGTGACTTGTCCAAGGTCATGGAGCATATTACTGGAAAGAACCAAGACTAGAAACCAAGTCTTCTGTTTCTCAGTCAGTGTTTTTTGTATCACACCATTTCATTCCATTTAAGACCTTCCCATATTCAAATCTCCACACAACTTTATTTATTTAATATATTTTCATTATCTTAAAAATGTATTTTTCTCTAACTAACTCAAAAATATTTCTCCCTAGAAAAATATTCCTCCCTTTAAAAATGTGATTGAAATTATACTTTGTAATTATAACATAGTTTATGCTTGTATATATGTTACATTGATGTTTATAATAAGCCCATAGTATATTGAGGATATCCAGAGAGTCTTTGTGTAATTAGCTTTGTACACTTTAAAACATAATAATATTTTAAACTTTAGTTCTTAAATTTCTTAGTTTGTAAATGAAAACAAAGAAAATAAGTGACAGATTCAAAGTAACACAAATGTTATATATTGGGAGCCAAGACTAAAACTAGCTTCCACATTCTTTGTCTGGTGCTATTGTCTTGTTTCCATGCCACAAACAAATAAATGTATGAATAAAATGAATAAATGAAATATTTTCAGTGAGAAAAATACTATATGAAAGAGATATAACTATTCACAAAGACAATGACAACAGCTGTCTTTTTATGTAGGAATTTAACTCAATGCTAACATATAAATGGAGAAATTTCCAGATAGCATAATCAATTACAGTAATTCAGTCCTGAATTTCAGAATAAAAGCAAATATCTAGTCAGTAGTTACGTATACAAAAGAAAATAATTTAAATGGAAACAACACATCAACTATGATAATTAATTCACTGAAATAAAAGTAACATGACAAAGAAATTAGATCTTGCAAAATATCTGGTGTTATTTGAAATTAACAATAAAAATTATTAATTGTCCTTATCTAAGAATAAGAATATATTCTATTTACTCTGTAATGGAGGAGATGAGTGAATCTGAGTGAGAAGTTCATGATTTGGTGCAAAAATTTGGTGCTGAAAACTCTTTTTTAAATTTGGCAGCATTTGTTGCCTTTACTCTTAACATAATAAACATTAATGCTATGTATTAATTTGACTGTCCTAAATATCAGTCATTAATAACTGACTAAGGATAATTTATTTTTTTCCATTATCTTGATACCTGAATGCAGAGGAAATAGGTACACATATATATGTACAAACATATTCACATATATATGTATAACTAATATACTTTGTGTTTGCAAACATGTGTAAAGACAGTCATAAGCATATATTTAATGTATTTATACCTTCATATATATTTATATTATTTCAGATTGTGTTTTTTTTCTTTACACATTATAGGCAAGTGCTAAACATTATCTTTGAAATTTTAGCATGTTTTACCAGCAGCATAGTTTTTATCTCCCTTCAAATACTTCATCATCAAAACTAAAGAACAATTATGAAATAATTGAGTCTATTTTTAATCTTCTAGCATATCAATCTTTTTTTACAATAGTAATCATTAATATGTTCTTATCTTTGAAACATCTTTTGACTTCCTTGTGAAATGATGAGATTCAAAAACATTATACATATATTTTGAAAGATAAAATATTCCCCATTTTAATTTATTCATTTTAACTTTTATAGAATGCCAATTATCAAGATATATTTAGAAAGATTTCCATGCTGTGATTCAAAAATGATAACTTTATGGGAATTTTGAAGAATTATAAACCAATCTTCAGAACTGAAAGATAAAAGCAAATGAACATTTCAGTATGATGGGGTTTCACGGACTCGTAGATTTCAAGCTAGAAAGAACCTCTCATTTCATTTTTTTCTATTGCTCTTATATTTTACAGATGAAGAAAGAAGGTTCTATAGAATTTTTATCAATTGTCCTAGGTGAAACATGTAACGAATGGAGGATGGAACTTGAATTTATGCACGATTATCAGATTGTTTGCTATCCTGAAAAGGGGGATGGTAAGAAGAGGGAGAAAAATTTGGAACACAGAGTCTTGGAAAAATAAATATTGAAAACTAGCTGGAAAAGTAAAATACTATTGAGGGGAAAAAATTAGATCCAGGTTCTTGAGATCAAAGCCAATGCTTTTCTATTCACTGAGGTAGCTTTTCAAGTCTCCGATTATTCATTAATGAAGAAAATAGTAGCAATTCCCACATTTGCAATATTTTTAGTTTTCTGTTTTCATATTCTTCTCAAACATATTTAATCATACATTTTTCATAGAGTATTTATTTTTCTCCAAAGATTCAATATTTAAACACAGTCCCTCTCCTAAAGGAACTTACTAGTATATACAATAACTTTCATTTCAAGATACCTTAGGATCCTGGTCATGTTTGGTTTTAATGACATCTTTCTGGAGAAGCAGCTCATCATAAGAATATGTGTAACATTTTGTTATAGAAATCCTCAATTTAAGAATTATTCTTCCCACTTGAGGGAGTAGGAGACAGATTCAGAGATATCAAGTATTCTAACCTTACAAATTAAGGGACTTTGGATTTAGTGTAGACTAGGTTCAGAACTTATCTCTGCGACTTTCTGAGTTTGGGTAGGAAAGATTTATAGGCAATTATAAAGAGAGTTATAGATTCTTCTACTACCTACTTTGCAAAGTTGTTTTGAGGATGCAAATCAATAACCCTTCTCTTATTTGGCTTTCTATTTAATCAATCCAAATCAAAAAGCATTATTTTAGCTTTTCTGATAGACAAAGAATTGGAATAGGTGTTAAGATATCAAGAAGCTGAAATTCCATTTAAAGGACAAAATGTCAACAAAGATAAGTAAATGTACAGTTTATATAAAACAATATACAAGGAAGGAAAGTAGAGCTTTACCTACTGGGCAAATGAAAAATCAGCTTTTGTAGGACCCAGCACATAAATTATGTCTTAAAAGAAACTAGAGATGCTAAGACCAAAAGATAAAAAAGAGAATAATAGCACTGAAGTACTTTATAATACCTCAAACAAGAGACAAAGAATATTCTTTATAGATGAAAAACAGTTTGACTATATAATGAGTATTGTTCTCCTCCCCCCATGTAAAATGTATAATGGAGAATCCAAACAAGATCCTCCTCCTTCTCTTAGATTTTTCTGAATTTTTTTCACTTCTTTTATTGAAGCCAGTGGAAGCAATATAGTATAGCCTAATGTTGTCAAACTCAACTAGAAACTGATCTCAGCACCTGCATTCTTATTTACAAAACCACATATTAGCATTATACAATATTGTATTTGTATTTATTTTGTAAAACATTTCTCAATTACATTTTAATTTGGTTTTTGCAAGTCTCGGAAGTTCCACATCCCACATCTGCAAGTTTATAGACATTCTTACAGGAGATGGAGTGCTAGACATGTAGTTGGGAAAAAATCAGCCCTAACCCTATGGCTAACACTTATTAGGTGTGTGAGTACAATAAATTATCATCAGTTGTGACCTGTTTTCTCATCTCTAAAATGAAGCTGCTAAACTTGATAATCTTTAAGATTCCTCCTGATTCTAAAGCTTCTTAACTTATATACATATATATATATATATATATATATATATATATATAAACACCAACATACATTTCATATATATTCATATATATATACATACATATATGTATATATACATATATATAAATTCAATTTTCCTCCTTTGAAGGAAAGTTTTCTGCATTATATTTCTACCTATTCACTAACTGTCACCATGACATGCTTTGTGAAAATGGGTTTAACATCTCTATTCGATGCTTGCCTGAGCCAGTCACCCTACTTCTTGTGTTTCCCGGGACTTAGCAGTTAGACCATATTGCCTTAAATTGTTTTTTTTTAAATATATTTTAAGGATCTTTTTTTGTCTCTTCTTTGTAATCATGTCCTTTCTTCTCCCCATAATACAATTATAGTGCTTAGATTCTGCCCAACATGGTGATACTGAGCTTCAGCAAGCCCCCTTTCCATTCCATTCCAGTGGGCTGGCTGCATTCCCAGACTTTGTTTCTGTATCACTCTGGGGGAGCAGAGTAAAAGATCTACATAATACTCAATTCCATGCTACAGTGTTGTTGTGTGATGGTAAAGGCCTAGTGTTACAACATCAACATAGAGACAAATTGCCCACCTGTCATTCCATCAGGAAAGGATGGCTTTTTTTTTTTATTTTAAGCAGGCCAATTTTCATTTAGAAAGCTAGACTTAGTGATTTTCACTCAGGAGAAAATAGGTTTGAGTGAACAAATGAAGCTAAACATAGAAATGAGACTTTTCCTAAGGGAAAACAAAATCACTTTTCCTTGAAATCCATATCTTCTATTAATTTCAAAATTATTAAAAAGACTCAGCTTAAAAACACCACTTCCACTACACATGTAACTAGATATTTTTGGCTTGTTTGCGAAGATATGTAATTGACTTCTTTTTGTTTTATTTTGTTTAGAAGCCATGAAAAATAGAATATGGTACTTACTAGGTTGGGTTAGATGGCATGCCTAGCATAATTTTGCTTTAATGATGATACAATCTAACCATTATCAAATGTGAAATGGATAATATGTGTTTTTTATAGCTAAGTATGGAATTTAATTAAGTAATAGATTGAATTCATGCTGTGATAATGAAGGGAATTTAGAAGAATAAAGTTCTAATGGAATTTTGTTGTAATATCAACTATTTAATGGATGTTCATCTGTTTTAAAGGGTTTGGCAAAACTTTGAAAAAAAAAGGTTTCATTAGTAAATTATTGCTAGAAAAAGACAAAACTTGAAACTGCTGAAGAGATATCATTTATCAGATAATCAGATATTCCCCAAAGATATATATGTTGTTCTCTTTTTTTCCCCTTCAAAGTATTAAACACAATTTGGGTCCTATAACAGATGTTCAAAAATATGCCCTAATCTTTTTCATTAGAGAAGTGCTTTTATTTACTTTCTTTTAAATGAGTAAATGGTGATTATCAAATAATAAAGCCATTAAAGTATATAGATTTTTTTCCCTAATCAGGTATCACATAATACCAAATAATCAATAAACATTAAGTGATTATTATGTGCCTAGTACTGTGCTATGTGCCGTGGATACAAAGACAAAAAATAAATCAGTGATATAAAAACTCCCTTCTTTACTCCTAAGCCTTTTCTTCACTGCCACAATAAGTGAAGACTTTAGGAAATTATGTGATTAATTTAAGTAAAAATCTCATTTTTTTCTTGAATTGTTTAAATAATTTAATTTTCCAATGTCTGTTACTAAATGAAACTGTGATACTATAACCTCCACAAAGATTGTATCTATATATAGTCACTGTCCAATAACAGCCCCTAATCCCTAGATAAGCTATTACTACATCAAATCAGCACAACAAAGAAAAATAAATGAACGCATAATGTTTGAGCTTTTTTAATAATTTAGAAGCAATGTAAAATATGGGAAAGAGTAAGAGGACCTTCAAATCTTATCTCTTACACAATATACCTGTTATCCACTTAAATTGAATTAAGTCTTAAGTTCCTCCCCCATTCCTCATTAGTAAAGTGAGTCAGTTGGTTTATATCACTGCTGAGTTCTTTTCCAGCTCTAATAATTCTCTTATCAGTTTAAGACTTCAATATCAAAGTTGTGTGATTTCTTTGCAAAAAGTTCTGGTTCCATCTACACAAATCCCAAACCTCCCATATCTTTACTGAGTTATTCATTGGTTACTGTGGTTAAGAAATCCATTTTTTTTTTTGCCAGATTTCTGCTGATGGTCAGTTTAGCACTTAGGGAGGCTAGTAAACAACATGGACTGCATATCACAGGGCCTATGATGCATGTAATATGCCTGACAAAGGCTTTCACTAGAACATGCTGAAAAACTATATACGAAAATGAATTTAAACACCTTTCAGAGAGTGAGAAAGAGGAAGAAAGAGAGGAAGAGAAAAAGAGAAAGTGGGGAATAAGAGAGGGAGAGAGGAGGAGATAATACAATGCAGGTATATATATATATATATATATATATATATATATATGAATTATAAATTAAACACATACAAGGTAATTTTGTAAGAGAAGACAGTAATAAGTAGAAGTGGGGATGGTCTGGGAAAGCCTCATGAAGTAACTGATATTTGATATGGAATCCAAGAGGAAGTGATGAGGAAGGAGAGGAGAGGAGAGGATTTCAGGAAAGGGGTATAGTTACTAGTCATTGAGAAGGCAAAAATGTAACATTTTAAGTGAAGAACAAATATGTTAATATATTAGAAACAAGGAGAGGAGAAAGTAATCCTAATCAACAGTGTCAAATGATGGAAAGAGCTGAAGAAGGATAAGAATTTTTAAAAGACTACTAAATTATACTATTTAGAAATTAGTGGTAGTTTTGAAGTTTTGAAGAAGTTTAATAATGTTGAAAATAAAAGTTATGGTTATATATACCATACAGACAATATCAGACTATCATTGTTATAACTACACATTAAATTCCGGAGATATCCATCTCTTCCAATTGTTCTTTTGTAAATTCACAAAAATCCTTAAATGATCCAAAATTCTAGGTCTTCATTTGAATGTTTTCATGATAGGAAATACTTAATTGCTACTCATTAATCTCATCTTCCTCTGTAATCATTCACCATACTACTTACCTTTTTTTGATTCAACTCTTATTTATGTAGAAGGTTTTTCTTTGTGTAATGTAATTCTTTAGGGAAATTACTGTATATTTTCATTGACCCAGTTTATTCATTTCTGAGAGACCCTCTTTTGCTTAACAAGATATCTTTTTTTTTCTTTTTCTTTTTTTCTTTTTTTCCCTGAGGCTGGGGTTAAGTGACTTGCCCAGGGTCACACAGCTAGGAAGTGTTAAGTGTCTGAGATCACATTTGAACTCGGGTCCTTCTGAATTCAAGGCTGGTGCTCTATCCACTGCGCCACCTAGCTGCCCCCAACAAGATAATGATTAGTGAACTCAGCTAAGAGAAAACTTTCATTTGATAGAATCAGAAAGTAGTAAAAATCAGTCCTTAATTTTTAAATGATTCTAGAGATCAAATATAAATTATGAATCATCATCTCTGAAATATATATATGCATTGAGAATAATCTATAGGGTTTAATTTTCTACTATTATGTGAATATCTAAAGAAATCAAGTAATGCATTCTAACAACCCAGATCCTAGTAGTAAAATTTTCTTGTTAGATGGTGGGGGAAATGAGGGAAAGCAAAGAAAAAAATGGAAAAAAACAAAATATTAAGGAACAGAGTAGGTATACTTTGTTTTGTTTTATCTACATTTTTTTATAATCTGACAGTCATCTATGTCTTTTATCTCTTTGCTTATATTATAAACTTGGAAATTAAATCATCTATTATCCACAGATATATCTAACATGTTAATAGTAATTACATATCATAGACCAAATTTATAATTTTTTTATCATAAAGGAAAAAAATTAAAAGAAAAAATTATTCTGTATAGTGGCAACTTTACATTAATTTTAATTAAATTAAAACAGTACTAATATCTCTGACATGATGACACAGATTAATTAAAATTTAGCTCCCAAGAAGTTTCATGAAATTCTTAAATACTTAATAGTCAGTAAACATTTATTAAGCATCTACTATTTTCTAGTCACTGTATGAAATAATCAGCAGCATTCATTCCCATTTCATTATGATATTTTATCAGCCAGACAATTGAATAGATGCCAATAAGGTTATACACACACACACACACACACACACACACACACACACACACACACATACACACACACATATAAAGAATCAATTAAAAGGTACTCAGGGAGCACTTATTATGTACTAAACATATTTAGCAAAACTCCATTAAAGCCATTCTTGGTTTATGCTGTTTTAGGTTCTCCTCTTTTTTAAAGTTCCAAAATGGAAAGTAGTATAAAAATAACGGAAAAAAATATTAGAATTGGAGGGAAATGTTGGTTCTAACCTTAATACTGTCACCAGTTAGATATGTGACTTTAACCCATGCACTGAAACTCTCTGGATCTCAACATTATCATCTGTAAAATGAGAAGTCTGGTTTAGATAATCAATAAGTTCACCTTTATCTCAAGCTTTCTTCTATTTGTAATGTATTCCTAAATGCTCTTCCATTTGATCCCATTCACCCAGTGTATTTTATTTATTAGTATAGGAAATGGCCATCTTCCAGAAATGGTTTGCCAATTCTCTGATCTCATTTTTTTCTGCTAGGCTTCAATCCTAAATTGAAGGGTTCTGATTATGAGGTGACAGTTGTTAGAGCACTGAGTTATAGGGCAGTTACAATTACTAGTCTGCCCTAGGCCCAACACAACAGAGTACCTTTGACCACTGACCTTGGCAGTGTGAACTCTACCCGGCTCGCCTCCTCAGAGGCCTTTAAATGTCTCTGGCCATGATCTCTTGAATCTATAGTTTAATAACCGGTAGCACACTCAAGAACAGCCACGTGTAATCTTAAAAGCCTTTATTATACCTACTCACATAATGCCCTGACTTGATGCCCTGACTTGTTGGTTCCCTAGTGAACACCTGGTCAGAAGACCCACGTGTTCACTACCAAAATCCTTACCTCCCTGGGCTATCCATCCACTTGGCTCAGGGAGCCAATTGAAGGGAGGGCAATTGAAGGGAAAAAATAATCCAAAAGTTTAAATGTTTGCTTTGAGAAGACAGGGAGAGGGGAAGAAGAGTGAATATGCATTGAACCTCAGCTCTCCTTTAGGAAGCTTCTTCCATCTATGAAAAGTGAATATTTTTTCCAGGCTTAGAAGCTGTAGCTGATCTCAATAAGATTCCTGCTCCATAATATAACTTTGGATTGCCAATCTCAGCTAGAAGTGAGCATTTTCTGATAATTTTCAGATGTTTTCGATTAATATTGTACTATTTATTTACCATTTTAGAAATTAATAAAACAAAATTGCTTGATTTACCATTAAAAAGAACTGACAGATCATCTGAATTATACTGGATTATTATAAATCTTTTTATCTATTGGATAGAGAGTGAAGCTAGAGTTAAAAATCCTAGGGTTGAAACTATGCCTTGTCATATACTATGACTCTGGGCAAATAGCTTTTCTCACTTAGCTCTCCAAGAATGTGTGTTATGGAGTTGATGATCCTCTGTATCAATAGCTCTCATGGCAAGGATCTCTTTGAAAAAAAAAATAGGAGTCCAATAAATATGTATGCCTGTGTCTGTACGTGTGTGTATGCCCATATGTGTATGTATGAATGCCTGTTTATGTGTGTATATATATATATATATATATATATATATATATATATATATATATATATAAACATTATGTATTTATATGCACATAAGTCTATAGCAGAGGTTCTCAAACTATGGCCAGTGGGCCAGATGTGGCTGCTGAGGAGTTTATGCAGCCCACTGGGTTATGGCAAATGGGCTGAGGGGCAGAGACAGAGTGTGTGTTTTTTTTTTTTTTTTTCTTTTACTATAGTCCGGCCCTCCAACAGTCTGATGGACAGTGAACTGGCCCCCTATTTAAAAAGTTTGAGGAGCACTGGTCTATAGTATATACTATTTATTTATATATGAATAGTTCTATGTCTTAGCACAGTGTCTCGGGCACAGTGAGTGCTCAGTAAGTTCTCATTCACTCACTCTATCATATCTGGTTCATATCTAACTGTCTGTAATCTAATATAAAATATATTTGGTAGGTTTAAAGTTTGGAATAAAAATAAAATATAATTTTCAAAGATGAAATCTGAATCCTCATAATATTGTTCATTGTTGTACACAAAGAATGAAATTAGATCAGGTCAAAAATATTTATTATGTAACTTCTATGGGTCATACTGTATGACAGGTGCTAGAAATAAAGATAGAAGCTAAAGAAAAAGGGCCCTGTGCATTGAGGATTTAACATTCTGAAAAATACAATACACAAAATCAAGCTGGAAAACTAGGTGAAAAGGTGTAGGGAAGAGATGGGGAAAAGTGGGGAAAATGTCAAGTCAGATGTGCAACTTAGAGAGGAATGGAGTGAAAGTGACTGGTTTGGTATTTTCTTTAAAAGAGAAGTTCCCCTATGCCCAAAAAGTTGTCAAACTGTGCATACCCTTTGACCCAGCATTGCTGTTATTGGGATTATATCCCAAAGAAATACTAAAGAGCGGAAAGGGACCTGTATGTGCCAAAATGTTTGTGGCAGCTCGTTTTGTTGTAGCTAGAAACTGGAAGTTGAATGGATGTCCATCAATTTAAGAATGGTTGGGTAAATTGTGGTATATGAAGGTTATGGAATATTATTGCTCTGTAAGAAATGACCAGCAGGAGGAATACAGAGAGGCCTGGAGAGACTTACATCAACTGATGCTGAGTGAAATGAGCAGAACCAGAAGATCATTATACACTTCAACAATGATACTGTATGAAGATGTATTCTGATGGAAATGGAAATCTTCAACATAAAGAAGATCCAACTCATTTCCAGTTGATCAATGATGGACAGAAATAACTATACCCAGAGAAGGAACACTGGGAAGTGAATGTAAATTGTTAGCACTACTGTCTATCTACCCAGGTTACTTATACCTTCGGAAGCTAATACTTAATGTGCAACAAGAAAATGGGATTTACACACATATATTGTATCTAGGTTATATTGTAACACATGTAAAATGTATGGGATTACCTGCCATCGGGGGGAGGGAGTGGAGGGAGGGAGGGGATAATTTGGAAAAATGAATAAAATAAAAAAAAAATTAAAAAAAAAATAAAAGAGAAGTTCCCAAATGACCTGAACAATCAGAGGAAAGATCCACAAGGGGTCAGAATGATGTTCAGAGTGAAAATATTGTCAGAGAAGAATAATTCTTCAAGACAGAATGTGTTGTGTGTCTGAAAGAGAGAGAGACGGACAGACAGAAACAGAAGCAGAGAATAAAACAATTATCAATTTTGTTCCATAATTCATGGGAGAGGATTAGAGAAAAATCAACTTTGAAAAGAATTATTTCCCATAGTAAATTAATGATCACAAATTTTTATCATATCATCTCTGTGGAACAAGCAAATCCTCTCACTCTGCCTATATCATAGCCCAGAAAAGAGATCAGATTTGTTCTAAAACTTATACTTTGCAAGTACCCCTTATCTTAGTACCCTTGATGGGGGTTGAAGTCCCTTTAAGATTCCTCTCTGATTCCCCAACCCACATGGCTGATCTTTGATTCACAAATCCTGGTCAAAAAGCACCCTTTTGAATTCCAGTGATATCCAGGCTTTTCCCAGCCCCCACTTGATCTGAGCTGGCTTGGGTTTTCCCAGTCGCCCACTATCTGCTCAGGTTTCCCCAACCCCCACAAACAGTTTCTTCCTTATCTAAAAATCCGCCAGGAGTCTGGAACTCCACCCACCTTCAGTATTATAAAAAGGGAGCTCTGGGGCCCAGGAGCTTTCAGGAGCCCCCCCAATTATGATATCCTTCTGGCCATGTAAGGGTTCCTATCCACCCGGCGACCACTTCTGGCCCTAGAGTCTTTCTACCTTTACCCTTACTTCCAAACCCCACCTTTTTTTATTTTTTTTATTTTATTTATTTTTTTATCAATCTAGGTTTTCAGACCTGTATATTTCTTTACAGGGGACTCTGTGCCTTCACTGGACTATCCTTGTGCCAATCCAAAAGGGGTTCCCCCTGTCCTAACTCTCATCACCCTTCCTTCTTATTGGACTGCTTCTCCCAGAACCTTCATTTAATGAAGAAGCCCTAGATGACCATATCTTAATTTCCTACCATATTGCCCTTTTCTGGAGTTTTCTGTCATGATCCCACTTTCTCCCACCACCATTTTAAGCTTCTTCCTCCCTTAATGCACTGTTTCCCTCTTTAAGCTCCTCAAGAAGAAAAAAAATGTGGTGGGTCATAATGGAAAACTGAGGAAAGAGAACACCCCTCTACTGATTGTCTTCAGTATGTCTTTCCTTTGTTGAATACCCTTCTATATTAATGGTAAAGATAATCTATTTTTTAACTGTTGAATAGTATAAAGATACCTGATTTAATGCCAATTTTGAATCTAAATAACCAGGTGAATGGATTAAATCAGGTACAACAATTGACAGCAAGCAGAATAAGATAGACATTTTTTAAAACTTATACAGCACTCCTACCTGGCTTCAAAGAATTAATTTTATTGCAACTGGCAGACTTGTCTATGTTCCGCTTTCCTTGAATGTTTCTGGATTCCTGGTGAGAATTAAAATTTGTTTTTTCAAATACCTCTTGGGATAGATTTGTCTGAAAAAAAAAAACACACATAAAAAAGTCCATGTGAAAGTAAATAATGTTGGACTCTCAAATGACAACTAAACACAAAAACATAAAATCAAAACACTTTCTTCAGCACATTTGTTGAACAATCTGAAAATTTCAGAATTCTTCCTGGACTTATATTTTCTTAATGTTGGGATTATTCCTCAATGGCTCATTTTGTCTAAATGCAATTATAAAGCCAAAAAATAATTTTTCATATATATTGTAATTTCCAAAAAACTATTCAAAAATCAAACATGTTTCCTTTAAAATTTAATTTTTAGAATAAAACAAGCATATCCATAATACTGTACAATTTTAAAAATCATTCACATGAAAATGTAAAAGAAAACCATTACAAAAATTTATTTTTTCCCTTTTTCCATTCCTCACTCTAAATATGATTATCATTATAAAAATATATTGATACATGTATGTAAAATAGTTCTATAATACTTTCTATTGATGAAAACAGTCTTTCTTCATATGTGCTTTATGGTTAGTTTGGGTATTTATAGGAGTCGAAATTGATCTTAAAAGTCTATACAATGTTCACTTTATTCTGCTCATTTTGTTCTTTATTATTTGGTGCAAATCTTTCTATGTATTTTTTTTTCTAAAATTATTGAGCTTAGCATTCTTAGAATGCAGTAGTATTCCATCACAATGATATACCACAACTTGTTTAGCCATTACCCAATTATGAGACATCCCTGTAATTTCCATTTCTTTGTTACCACAAAAAGAGCTTCTGTAAATATTTTACAATATAAAGGTTCCTTTCTTTTCCCCCAATTTTCTTTGGAAGTAGAGTACATTGTCATATTGCTGTGTCAAAGAGTTTAGGTTGTTAGTAATTCTTTGGGCATAATTCCACATTGCTCTGGATTATTAGATCAGTTCACCATTCCACCAATAATGAATTAGTGTCACATTCTTTTCATATCAAGTCTACTATTTGTCACTTCCCCCTTCTATCATTTTAGCCATTCTGGTAGTTATAAAATTGCAATCAGTAATTATTTAGAGCAAGTATTTTTTTTTAATTTGCTTATAAATTGTTTTGATTTCTTTATCAGATAACTGTATTTTCATATTATTTTACAATTGCAAAATTTTTGAAAAAAGTATTAATATTTCCCTTGAATTTTTTGCTTTCCTTCTGATGTTGGATACATTTCTTTTATTTGTACATTTATTAATTTAATGTAATTAATATTATCGATTTTTCATCAAATTTTATTCTCCATCTCTTGTTTAAAAATAATTTGTTCATCTATTCATAAATATGAGAAGTAATGTGTCCTTTGTTCTAAATCTCTATAGCTCTTTATTAATTGGCAAATATTCTTTTAAAACTGGTTGAACTTATTTTTTCTTAATAGTTTTTATTTACCAGATATATGCATGGGTAATTTTACACCATTGACAATTGCCAAACCCTTTGTTCCAATTTTTCCCCTCCTTTCCCCCCTCAAATGGCAGATTGACCAATACATGTTAAATATGTTAAAGTATAAATTAAATACAATATATGTATACATGACCAAAAGTTGTTTTGTTGTATAAAAAGAATCAGACTTTGAAATAGTGTACATTTATCCTGTGAAGGAAATCCAAAATGCAGGCAGACAAAATTAGAGGGATTAGAAATTCTATGTAGTGGTTCATAGTCATCTCCCAGAGTTCTTTTACTGGGTTACTTTTGCTGCATTACCTTTCCCTGTCATTCTAGCCAATCTGACAGGTGTGTAGTGGTATCTCAGAATTGTCTTAATTTGCATTTCTCTGATTAATAACAATTTGGAGCATCTTTTCATATGACTAGAAATAGTTTCAATTTCTTTATTCGAGAATTGTCTGTTGAACTTATTTTTTAAGTAGAACTTTCCAAAGGCAATTAATTAATCATGACTTTTTTGCAATGCAAAGGTAAATGATTCCCATAAGAAAACCACTAATTGTTCTTTTGTAATGAGAAGGAAACTTATTTTGATAAATTTGAAATTCATTACCTTAGAGATGCCATTCCTGGAAGTCCATATTCATTCATTCATTCATTCATTCATTCATTATTTCATTTATTTATTTAGCTATTTATTTCTTCATTCATTCATTTGTTTTTGTTTGTTTATTCATTTGCTTATTTATTTATTTATTTTAGAGGGTTGAATAGCATCTGTCTAAATATCTATCTAAATTTACACTTGTATCAGAAGAAATTAATGAAAATATTTTCTCCCAGTTAACAGTTTCCCTTTGATCATATTAGTATACAGTATGAAATAGTCATCTTTACTGAGTTTTGTCAAACTGCTTTCAAGTTTTCTGGTAGTTTTATTTTTTAAATATTGTGTATCCTTACATTATTGCCTATATTCTCTAGGTTTATTTAATGTAACAATTATGCTTTGTTTGCTTTTACATAAAGTATATCCAGTTCCAGTTATCAATCTCTGTATTTTTTGACCAACAAAAAATCAGATTGCTGAATTCTACTTTCTGGTCTCTTTGGAAATCTACTAGTACTAGTTGATCTTCATTCCCTCTCTTCTTCCTTTTTCATTCCACCAGGCTTCCCTTTTTTTAACTCCTCTCTCTGTTCCTATTTAATTCATTCTTTATCCTTTGGTGTTCATACTCTCCCTATTTTTCTATGTAAAATTTCTGTAGTTTGATAAATATTTAAAATGTTATTGAGCTAATTGGATATGGTTACACAAACACTTCACAATTCCAGAAACATTTATGTAAATTTTGACACAAATCAAGACAGTGAATTATATTATTTTGGATGATCATTTTGGGAAGTGCAGTATCTCTATCAAATTACATTATATCAAGAGATCTGTTTCTTTTTTAGATGAGCTCCATCTTGGAAGTCAATCACCTTGCTTATATTTATACTCGATGAGCCCTCTTCTTGCTATAGATCTCAGACAATAGAATTGAGATTAGTATTAAAAAACTAACATCGAATGAAAATAGGAAGTATAAATAACTTCAGTGATTTTATTGTATTAATACGCATAATCACAAAATGTTACATTTAGAAAGAGACTCCAGAAGTTTTTCAGTTTAACACATATCTGAAGATCACTTTTCTCTACAACATACCCAAGGAAAGATAATTCCATCTTTGCTTAAGACATCTGGGGAAGATTAGGTGAAAAATAAAGACATTTCTTCCCAATGTAAGCTATTTCAAGAAATGTCTCTTTTTCAAAATGATGACGTAGACAATTATGCATTACAGTTACATTTTATTTGAAACAAATAAGATCCTTCTTTATGTTTCTTGTGTTTTTATCAGAAATTAAACTGATGGCTGCTAAAAACCCATTTATTCTGTTTCTATTCCCCAATACTTAACTACTCAGTCATCAGGTTCAAGGTATGAGTTTCAAGTCATAGATGATTCAAAGATAGATATTTTAAAGGGGGACCATAATATCTTGGCTGAAATATCACATTTTGACTGAAATAGTTAATTGCTCCCATTAGCTCATTACCTGTCTTTCTGGTTTTCTAAAGCTAAAATTTGTTCCTACAAGCAACCTCCTCCAGAGAATCATCTTAATAAAATTTTCCCATCTCCCAGGCAACCAGATGGCTTTCAAAGCCTTAAAGGAATGCTTTACTGATATTCATCATGTCCTTCCAAAACAACTGTGTATGTAAAATTAATCTCTATTATATCTTCATGTCTTTTATTTATTAAATTCTTATGTTTGTCCTATTTATTATACCAGGTTTAGTACCTCTTGATTGCTTTATTATTTTTTTTTATTTAAAGTAACTCGGGCCATTTAGAATCAGCATTTATTTTCAGACTATAATATTCTTTGTGGTCTGTCAGAAGCAATCCTTAAATATTATTCACATTGTTATAATGGAGAAAAAGGTAAAATTCTGAACCTTAAGCTGAAGACAAATGAGATGAAGTATAAATTATTTATGCCCTCAGATAAAAATAAACATCTTGAAGTATATAATTCTCTTATACTGGTAGGTATTGTCCAATTGTATCTGTTTTTACAGATCTCCTAGTTCTCATCTTTTGGTTTGGGAGGCATGAAAAAAAAAAGCACAAAGGAAAACCAATGCCACTTATTATTCCAAATTTGCCTTATTAAGCTTAATAGAAATAAATTTTCTCCTCATTAAATTTAACCTTCTGCAACATATCAAAATGACCCCAAACAATGATATAATATATCATGTTCAAAAAAAGAAATGCTTAGCTAATACCAGAACCTGTGACTCCAAATTGAGTTTTAGAAGTGCAAAGGCTTACTTCTTTGTCATTATTTTGTTGTTATTGTTCATTTGCTTTAAGTCTCTAGGACAGTAATCATGGATTTATTTGCTTCATTTTCAGTTAAAATAGCATCTGCAATTTTTCCTGTTCACTTGTACTCAAAATTACTGGTTCTGCTGAAATGCCATTTAGACAAAACTCTTTACCTTCACTCTGCTGGAAGGTATTAAACAAAATCTTTTCAGTTGAGAAAAAGTATCATTTACAAATGCAAATTTTGATTTGCATAGTCATATATATCTGCATATGTGTCAAATAATCTGCATGTATGATATCAGTTTGCATATAATTTACATATATAAGCAGAAAGATGTGCATGTGTCTACTTTTTATTTGGGTATGCAGATATCACAGCATTATCTCTAAAAGAACATGTATGATATTTTTGCATTTATGTATACTTGTACTTATTTACACTATGTAAAGCCAAATGTACAATATTGTGTATAATATATATATATATATATTATATACATATAATATATGTCATATTATATGTATATATTATATATATATATGACACATATATATGAATTATTAGGTGGAAAAATATTTCATATACATATCTTTGCCTATATAAATATATGTGTAAAGCTGTACAAGTACATAAATGTATAAAGTATCATACATATTCTTTTCAGTAGAGATAATGATGTTATTATGGCTATCTAGATCCCAACAGACTGGCAAATAATGTGTATTTATTTGTGTTTGTGTATTTCTGTATATGTTCTTAAGTGAAAGTGTTTCTCCAACCAAAATTATTTTTTCTTTTGTCTCACAAGATTTCCTAGAGAGAATGGTACTTTTTAGAAGGTATATGTATTTAAATAAATGCCAAAGAGGAAGAATCCTGGGAAAATGGCTCAATTTTTCTCACAAACAAGACAAAACTTCACTTCAGAGAGAACATAGCATCATTGAAAACAAATAAAACTTGGTGCAGAACAAGAGTCTTCTTGGAACAACTGGAGAAGTTGGGGAGAAAGATTCCGGAACTGAGGAGTAACCTGGTATGATATGTCCCCTCTAGACTAACTGCATAGCTTGTGGATTGCCCCAGGACTAGCTGGTTTTTGCTGGAGCCTCAGCACCTAGGACAGCAACTTTCACCTGTTGGACAGCATGGGAAGTCATGGATCTGAGCCTAGGAAGACTGAGAGAACCTCAGCTGATTAGAAACACCTAGCCCAGCTGTGCTGCTGAGATGCCTGAAGAGAAGGAATCAGCACATCTGGTGAGTGCAGAAGTAGTGTGGCAGAGTCTCATTTCTATGGCTATTCTCAGTGTAAAACTTTCAGCTAATAGCCTTCTGTATAAGTCTTGAATCTCTTAACAACAAATCTCCAACTTTTACTATTGTCTTTTTAAAGATTACATGTGAAACTTCCTTTGTGAAACTTTTATAAATCCCTCCAGCTGTTAATTATCCCTCTTTCTAAACTTTCTTTGTTCTATTTATGTATTTGTTATAGTTTTTCTATGAAATATAAACTCTTGAAGGCAGTTTAATACTTAATAAGTATCCCCAGGGTCTAACAATAAATTGCACACATTTAATGCTTAATAAATGTAAAGCTCATTTACATGATTAAATGACATCTTCTTGTTTGAGTTTCTACATTGGGGAAGGTCTGATGTAAAGCCACAATATTTGATCACTGAGATCTTCTGAGAGGCATATGTAATCTCAGTGGGACCATATGATTGATGATAGCCTTCTGTCCTCTATCACCATTCTCTCTCTCTCTATCCAATATGATTTGTAAAATATCAGACTAATCTTCCAAGAATAGGCATTTGACTATGTCACTATTCTGCAAAATATCCATTGTTTCCATAAGGATTACCAATTAAACATAAATATCCCTTTATTTGATATTCAAGGCTATAGAATCTAGTACTACCCTAGCTTTTCAGCTTTATTTTATAATCCCTAACAAAATTCAATGCCAAACTGAACTCTAGAGAACATATCTTTTACTGTCAGCTCTCTTTCTTTGCTTATACTAATTCCTATATATAGAATATTATTCCTCACTTTCTTTGCCTATTAAATTCTTACTCCTCATTGTTGAGGGTCTGAAATACATTAGATAAAATTAGAAGGCAGAGAGAGAGTGGGAAGGGAAGGAAAGAGGGAGGGAATGGAGAATGAAGGGGGGAGAGAGAGAGAGAGAGAGAAAGAGAGAGAGAGAGAGAGAGAGAGAGAGAGAGAGAGAGAGAGAGAGAGAGAGAGAGAGAGAGAGACAGAGAGAGACAGAGAGAGACAGAGAGAGACAGAGAGAGAAATGGGAAATGTTTTTTTTTTTTCCTACAGTTCTAAAAGAAACTCTTTTCCTTTTTAGTGATAATGGACTCCAACAACAACCTATCAGTTGTGTAGTACATTAAGGGTGTGAGGACCCTAAAAATATTAACTTAATCTTCACAACATATATGGGAATGTATGATATTATTATTCCCATTTTAATATGAATAACTAGCTTCAAATCACTCAACCATAAAGTATCTAAGACAGTATTTGAATTCAGATCTTCCCAACTACAAGTTTATTCTTTGTATCACTTAATTGCTATATCTGAGTTCTGACATGATAATACCAAATGTAATAAATTTAGGGAAAAGAAAGGAATTAGGTATTCTGTTTTGATGATGACTACATTTTGAAGATGAGAAAGATTTCTCAAGATGTTTGAAAAAAATAACGATATCACATATGGAGGGGGGAAACATTGACATTATTACTTTTAACAAATGAGAAGATAGCATTAACTACTGAGCCAAATAGCTACATCCCCAACTCTAAAAATATTTTTAATTTAACTGTATTTTTTAAAAAATAAAAAAAAATCTATTTTTGTTTTCTGACCCTTCATAAAAAGTTTTATTGTATTCCTTATGACACATATACATAGTAAATAAAACAATGTTCTGCAATGACTAAGTTCAAAAATATGTTTCATTGTATATTTTGAGCCTGTTATATTTCTATCAAGGTATAGGTAACATGTATCATCATTCTTCTTCTGGAGTCATGGCTAGCCATTTTATATATTAGAATGCATAAATCTTTCAAAGTTTATCTCTATTGGGTTGTTATTGTACAAATTATTCTTCAGAGTCTGTTCACCTCACACTGCATCAGTTAATATCAATCTTCCCAGATTTCTCTCAATTTTTTCCTCTTTATCCTTTAAAAAACAGTTTTCTATTAAATTAATGTATGACCTTGTGTTTAGGTGCTCAATTAATGAGTACCTTTTTAGCCTCCATTTCTTTACTTACACAAAAAGCTACTGTAATTTTCTATATTTATGGTTTCTTTTCTTTGCTTTGCTCTCTTTGAGAGTATAGGATTACTATTGCTGACTGTGAGATACACTGTTTAGTTCCATAGTCAACTACCTATAAAAAAATTCCAGAAATGAATGGAAATAGTCCATGGAAAAGTCCATGTAATAGACTTGTAATCGAAGCTGTCCTTTACGACTTCTGTAGTCTTTTTATTTTTCATTAGCACACTAACATAGTACGCTTTTACCTTAAACTCAGCATACATTCAATTCATCATGTACCATTTACCACAGTCCATGCCAGGAACTCAAAATTCTCTATTCAGTGGTATCATCATACTCCTGGTCACTCAGATATAAAATTTCAGGGACATATTTATCTCTTCCATCTCTCACATCTAACACACCTGATCAGTACTATCATTAGAACTCATATCATCTCTTATTTCAAGTCCTCTCTTTCCATTGTTATTGCTACCAATCTAGTTCTAGAGTTCTCTGTCTTTTCTATGTGTTACTGGCTTTAATTAACCCCCACTGATTCTCTTTTTCTTTTCTCTGATCTATCCTTCATATAGATGTCAAAATAATCTCCCTAACATCCTTTCCTTATCTTGCCACAACTGAGCTCCAAAAACTTCAGTGGTCTCTTATTTTCTGAGCATTGGTACCAAACTCATACAGAAACTGGGTCTGCTAATCTACCCTAAAGGATCTCTAGGGGTTGCATTTTATTCAGTTTTAAAATATTCTCTATATTTTATTGTATTTTTATTTATTTTTGCATAGTTCCTAATTGAGCTAGTTCCTAATTTTAATCTAGTTCTTGACAAACTCAAAAGCTTATCCAACATAAACATATAAAATACTTGTTGATGTTTGTAAAATATCAGACTAATCTTCCAAGAATAGGCATTTGATTTATAATACTCCTCATACATTTGATCAACAATTCTTCTCAGTGTGACTGAACCAGATTAAAATGTAACTAAATAATACTCAATAAAGTAAATAAAATGCAGTAAAACATGAAAACAGTTGATATGATGTTTTTAAAATTAATATTAAGGCCTACAAGTTTTCTCATTTTGAGTGAACAGGTCCTATTTCTATTTGCATTAGATTTTCTAGAGAGAGATTTTAAGGAGGTCAATATTCCTAAATACAGCCTGAATCATATTAAAATGTAACTATAGCAGGGCTTCTTAACCTTTTTTTTTCTATTCCTGACCTCTTTGCATCAGAGAATTTTTTACATGATCCCAGCTATAGAGGTATACAAATCAAACATTTCCTGGTGGTAAGCTTTAATTTCTGGATGACCATATTAAGTTATAAAACTCCACAAGGGTTGGCAAACCACAGTTGTAAAGGCTGGGGTTGAATTGATTGACTAGGAACTTATTATACAACAACCAAGAGTATATAACTTAATTCCTACCTACGTTTCTAGTTTTATGTCTGCTCTCTCTCTCACACAAACTGACTTTCTGCCAAGTCAAGCTATAAGATGTTGCCTGATTTCATTTTTCATGGCCCCGGTGTTTGTAATAGTATTTTCAAATTTACCACAATACCATTCATCTCTTTAAGACCAAGATGAAGTACCAGATATTTCACGAGACCATTCCCAATCTCACTTGGAAATGATTCTTCCCTGAATCTTTTAATTCTTCTTTCTGTTAACAACACTGCTGGGGAAGAAATTGTAATTTTACAACTTACTCCTCTTTTCCAGCTAACATTCTGAGGATACATAAAAACATGTGGTTAGTAGAATGTTGACCAAACCAAGCCTCAGTGAATAAACAGAGGCCATTCTGGGCAAGGAATAGAAAGAGTTATTGAATAAGGACTTGTAAATACTTGTTTGTTTTTTTTTGGGGAAATATCTAGTTATACACACACACACACACACACACACACACACACACACACACACACACACACACACACGCTCCTAGGGCTAGTGGCTTCCATAAATCTAACATATAATTCTTAATAATATACCATAATATTGTAAAGGTAAAGAAATTTGCTAATCAGTTACTTTTGTGGGTCATATAAGACTACCACACAGACACCAAACAAAACAGAGAGAAAGGTACTTTCTTAGAGAATTTATACAGTAACTTATTAACTTCTTCTGAGCATTAAAGACAGAACCATACCTATTGACTTGGTATATCTTTGATACTTTAGTTATCTTTTATAAGGACTAGAATTTTCTGTTGCAGTAATGAAGATGAATGACTTCCAGAAAGAGAAACATTTTGTAAATTAATGAAATCTGTTCATAAATGAGGACACTTTTCAGACTGAATAGAACAGAGAGGAGAGGGGATGCTACTAGAGTCCTGGATAAAGTACTGATACAAATGTGGTCCATGCCATACCTTTGTCTGAGACTAGCTCTGTCCTGAGTTTTCATTCTAAGGTGTAGAATGTACCTGAAATTCTTATTCATGTAAGACAAATAGACATATCTGAATATTAGGTTTCAGTACTGACACTGGGCATCTTGTTCTTCCCCCAAAGCAGATAGGAAAATAAAAATCAAATAATAACACTTATTTATCAATATCATATATGAGCTTCTAATCAAAACAAGTAGTAGATAACAAGTTAGCCAGTGGAAGACATACGGCTGAGGAGCAAACAGGAGGGATAAGGGTGTTAGGCCAAGTCAACACCTGATGTCTAGAAGGAGCCAGGCTATGGGCGGAAGAGTAGGTTGAGCCAACACCTGGGGCTGTCTGCCATAGTGCCCAGGAAATAGAAAAATCACAGCAGGGACTACAAGGAGTGGGCCAAAGCAAATCAAGAGAAAGATTCAAATTGTGGTTGCTTTTAGGTAAAACACCATCTGATGATTATGATGTTGTCACTCTATAAGTGGAGAATATGTTGTGAGGAAAATAAGTGGTATGGCAATACAAACACATGTGTGTATACACATAATAAGTATATATGCACATAGACATGCAAAAATGTATACTACATTGGTGCATGTATATACATATATGCATGTATATATATGCATATATTTACATATATGTATATACATATATATACATGTGTATATATAGAGAGATTATAGATAGATAGATAGATAGATAGATAGATAGATAGATACACACGTGTATTTAACTTGATCTTTATTGTTGCCTAATAAGGCAAATACTTCCAATATTATCTTATTGTTATTTTCATTTTATAGATGAAAAAGTTTTTAAGTGGTTCAGGACTTGATCACAGCCACATAGCCAATGAATGTTAGAGACAAGATTTGAAAGCCAACCTTCTTTTTTCCAAATCTAGAACTACTTCATGCTACCTGATTTTGAATGGAGGAACATAGAGACATTTGCCGCTAGAGAAAACATCCAGATAATGACAGCTGAAAAGTCACATGCCCAATGACTTAATATATTTGTCTGGTACTTATGTGACTGCTTGCTTTAGTGGAAATCTTAAACTTTATGGAAAACTGAGGAAATATTGATAAATAAGATAATAACCCTAGACATTTTGTCAACATGATTTATGAGATTATCTTAGATTTAATGTACTCTTCAAATAAACTAACATCAGTTAAATTTGGCTTTAAGAAGCTATTTTTTAAAAACCATCCTGATATATTTGAAATTAAAGATCTCTTTCTAAAAAAGTAACTCAGAGATTTTCCTGAAATGATCATTTGCTTCATGATATGTGCCATAACTGACCACTTCAACTATTCTCCTAGTATAATATTGCAGTTGAAAGTGTACTATAGATTTTTAGGACTGAAATGGAAACTAAAAATATACTCCGGTCCCTTGTCTTTATAGAAAAGGAAACTAGAATCTTCTCTATGGTTTAAGAGACTTGCCCCAAATCACATAGCTAGCCACTGACAGGGTCAGGATGATAAGTCAGGACTCCAGATTCCAATGACAATTCTCTTTTCATTATAAACTTTGATTCTCTAGGGTCTAGTACTTGCTCTGCCATTGCTCTCGCTTTGGGCAGGAATATAGACTTTTCAACACAGCTTTTTTATTCAAAACTGTACTCAGCTGCAAAATTGTGGTGACTGTGATCTGAATATACTTCTGCTGTTGAAAATTATGAAGGCTTTTTGTCAGTTTCTTCAGCATAAATGTACTCCATTGCAAGATTTGGATTACTACAATCCAAATACACTTCTGCAGTTGAAATTCTTTATAGAATAAGAGTCATTTCAAAAAGGTTTTCAAACTACTGCTTGGTGGTACTTGAGTTAAAAAAAGTGCCACTTGTTCATCAGACAATTTGGGATATAGCTTTAGCTTTGTCACCAATTACTTCTGTAAATTTGGGCTATTATTTATTTTATCATTATCACATTAATAAATAGTAGAAATATATTCATATAGCACTTTAAACTTTATAAAGTATTTTTCTAACAGCAACCCTGTGGGGTAGATAATCAAATGACTTTACATATCTGTGCCTTAATTTCTTTGTCCTGAAAATGAGTCAATTCAACTAAATGTTTTTTATCATTGCTTTGGAGAATTAATGGACTATGATCTTATCCTGATGATTACATCAATTCCAAAGGCTTACTTCTTTAATATTCAGAGAAAGACTAAAATGGATGAGTATTTTTTCATTGTAATAAAGTCTAGAAATGTTTGATGATTGAAAAAATGTTTTAGACATGACAAGAGTCTCAGTGTTCTTGTTGTCATCCCTTATTTTGTGACATACTTAGTTGTATGGGACTTGAACTTATGAGATGTCTCTGAAGTGCCGAAAGATTTTTGAGAAGATTAATAGTGATTAACAAAGAGGCAGAATGACAGATTTCATTTTGGCAAGTTTTACTGTTCTTGCTGATTCAATTAAATAGAGACATTACGGGGAAAATGTAGGGGATGCTCAGCTGGAAGGGAGGAGAACTGAGTTCTATTCCTGGCTCAGCTCCTGACTATGGATGTGGGTCTGAGCTTTAGTTTGTTGCTTTGTAAAATGAGCAGATTGGAATAGATAGTCTATAAAATTCTTTATATCTCTCTAGCCTTCAAGGTTTTTCTCCATTTGTGTTTTCCTCAGATCTTAGGATTTAAAAGCTATATACCATATATAGGAGAAAAAACTAATTGCCAAATATAGCAAAGTAAAAAAAAAAATGTCAGAAGTATAGATAGAAATAACATTTCTTTAACTTTCCTCCATTTAAATATCCTAAATCTAAATCTCTTCATTCCACACCACCTTTTTTTTAAACTTATCAAAAATTCATAGATTTCTTAAATTGTAAAATTAACCAAAACTTCTTATCAGAATTGAGTATATTTAGGGAAGCATTTATATCCATTTTTACATTGTAATAACTACAATAATCTTGTTATATTTAGAAAATTGAAAGCAATATGTCCATTTATGCACATATTTGTTTTAGGTAATTTATATTTGTTTAAGTCAGTACTAAAATCCCAGATATCTCCTTTAATATATATATATATATATATATATATATATATATATATATATATATATATATATATATATATACAGAGAGAGAGAGAGAGAGAGAGAGAGAGAGAGAGAGAAGAGAGACAGAGAGAGAGAGAGAGAGACAGAGAGAGACAGAGAGATACAGAGAGAGACAGAGAAACAGAGAGACAGAGAGAGACAGAGAGAGAGAGAAAGAGAGAGAGAGAGAGAGAAATTGAAGCATTTATATTTTGATGCTTCTTGGATTTAGAATCACCATTCCCTTTCCCAGATCTGCTGTATTTGTTTATTGGTATCATGAAAAGGAAAACTTCCTTTTAAACAATTATTTGCCTTTGAAAGTTAGGGTGGTTAATATCATCAGGGAAAGGTGATGTCAGCCCTAGGGCTTAACTTAATCATTATGGAAAGAATTAGCAACTACAAAAAAGGAGATAACAGTCAGAGGGGACATTAAGTTCATTGCTTTTTCAAATCCAGAATATTCAGATAAGAATATTTTCCAGAAAACTTTAGATAGTTTATCAATCTCTAATTTTATAACATACTTAGAATTTATAGAGTATGTGAACACAATATTCAACATATTAATATCATGTTAATTTAGTGTATCAGATATTTTACAAATTTCTGATCACTATATTCATTAAAAGATGAAAAAAAGTCATAATTTTAGACTAGATGGGTAATTAGATAACATTTCCTTTCATGAGCTCATTTTATAGTTGAGAAATCTAAAGCCCAATTAGCACTTTAAATTTTCAGCTTTATTTTATATTTTTCAGTTCTAGCAAAATTATATTTTGCTTCTAGAAACCTTTTACAAACTATTTATTATATTTTATATCATAAACAATTCCTCTGCTTCCTGCCTCCAAGCATTTGCTCATGTTGTTTTCTATACCTCATATGACTTCCTTATGCCATGGTTTTGGTTCTTATGTTTATCACAGTTTTAAAACTCAAATCATTTATGAAATCCTCTCTGAAGTCCTAATTGGTCTGTCTAGTTGATAATGATATTTTACCTTAAATTTTACAGAGAAATTTAATCAATGCTTAAAATAATTCCCCATGTATTATCTGTGTATATTTTAACTTCTCTGCTGGATTGCAAACTCCATAGATATAATCTGGATCTAGAATTGCTGTTATGGCTGTGTCTGATATGTATGATATGGCTATATCATCTTTATGTAGACCTCTATTTAATCTACCTGCTTACTACTCATTTTAAATTCTAGTTCCACATTGCACATTGCTATATATTTCTACATAGGTGTCCTATTGTTTTCTCAAACTGAGTATGTTTTCTTAAAGCCATCCCTCTTCTCAACTTTCTATTTCTATACAGATTATCATAGTCCCTAATCCAGGTTATCAAGGACATAATTGCCCTCAAGTTTTCATTGTCCTTTTATCTTATAACCAAGATTTATAGATTCTTCATCTATAATATTTGTCAAATTTATCTCTTTGTCTCCATTCCCATGGTCTAGTTCTGGCCTTCATCACCCTTGCCTGAATATTTGTGATAGACAACAAATTGGTCTCCTTGCTTCTTTCAGTCTCTGAAAGATAATCAATCTTTTACATGACCACTAACTTGTTATCCCTAAAGATAGGTTTGATAGTATCTGTTCCCTTCTCACAAAGTTTCACAAGCTCCCTATTGCATCAATGTAAAAAGTATAAAGTAATTTAAAGGCTTTCACAATATGATATCAACCTATGTTTCCAGACTAATCTTGTATTACTACACCTCAAATCTTTTTAATTTGTTGTTGCCCCAACATGGTTTTCTATCTGCCAGTTCTGTGACATTACAAAGATTGTATCCCCTGTTCCTTCCCCCTATATTTGAAATGCTCTCATTCCTTGTATTTGAAATTTCTTTCCTTTAATTCCTTGAAATTGATATCCCTTCTCATTTTCAATCACTTTCTACTTGGGCTTTTTACTTATCCTTCCAGATATAGTGCCCCCTGATTCCTATTCCTCAAGAATGCTGCCCCTTTTACTTATTTATCTTTGGAAATGTCCTTTTCTCCAAGGACACTGTAAAGATCTTGAGAGCAGGGACAGTTTCATTTTTGCCTTTACATTACTAGTGTCTACCATCATCCGCACGAGACATTTAAATATTTATTTATTTGGACTAAATTGGATTTAAAATAATTAAAATGATTTTCTTAATTTCTAAACAAAGATATAAAATTGGATTTTTCCTAATTTATAATGGTTCTGAACCAAGGAAAATTGTTTCAAATTGTGAAAAGTGCTAGAAAAGGAAAATGTTTTTAAAATATTATTTCCTCTCCAGACCTTTGGTTCCTTTTCTTAAGTACCCCAGCTATCACACTCAAGTTCACTATAGACAAAACAAAACTAAACAATGTTTTTTTTTGTTTGTTTGTTTGTTTGTTTGTTTTGTTTTTATTGCTTGTAAAATTGTCCTTCATCACTTACTATCTTTCTTCATATTCTAAGTAAATTGAAATTTATAATTCTCTTTCTTTAGAGTGAAACAAACCCTAGGTATTTTGGAATACTCTAAATTCTGTCCTTTGTTGTTATAACTTAGCTAAGAAAATACCAAGGGAATTCTAGTGTCTGTTTTAAAAAAAACTCAAAAAAAAACCCACCACAAAAAATGAGGGGTTATAACACATATGATCATTATCATCAAGAACACTATTCTCTTTTAAGAATCTAGGAAATTGGGCCAGCTACGTGGTGCAGTAGATAGAGTAGCAGCCCTGAAGTCAGGAGGACCTGAGTTCAAATTTGGTCTCAGACACTTAACACTTCCTAGCTGTGTGA
This sequence comes from Sminthopsis crassicaudata, assembly GCF_048593235.1. Taxonomy (NCBI): domain Eukaryota; kingdom Metazoa; phylum Chordata; class Mammalia; order Dasyuromorphia; family Dasyuridae; genus Sminthopsis; species Sminthopsis crassicaudata. Next base: position 22,737,463 of record NC_133622.1, on the reverse strand, counting down.
CCCTGGGCAAGTCACTTAACCCCAATTTCCTCAGCAAAACAATAACAACAACAACAGCAACAAAGACCACAAACAACAATCTAGGATATTTCAGAAGGTGTGGTTATGACAAATCATATGGTAAAATGTCTATAGCTTCTAGTAGTCATCGCCTTAATTCTTCAATGAGTTCAATAACTAATACAAAAGCCTTCTTCCCTCCTCAAAACCTATCTCATACAAGAACAATTCAAATACACATGTACAAATATGTATACATGTTTATGATTGTGTATATTCACAGATATGTGAACACTCTCATATATTTGCCTATATAGTCTGTTTTAATATACATTATATGTTATTATGACATATGCTGAGAATATACACACACATATACACACACACACATTTATTTATTTAAATGAAACACACATGCAACCTCAAACATTCTAACCTCATAGTTTTCAATTTACTCATTTCACATGATTTGTTCTTTCACCTCACCTCAAGCACAAACTAATAAGATAGTTCTTCCTTTGATTTTTCCATCATCCTGAAATGTACTACATTTATGCCCATGATTTCTGAAATGCCTCAATCATTGGGTATTGCTCATTCTACCTTGAATCCCCAAATCTTGTCCTTCTCTAATAATGATCTCCAATCCATCAATTATTTCTCAGGTCATCACCATTGGACTGACTAAATTCTGTTCCCTTCTCCCCTTGATTGCTTGCTGAACTGTTTCCTGAAATGATCCTCCCCCTTCACTGTCTTTTTCTTCTGCCTTTTCTATTCTCTTGACCCATTAATGTATTAACATTACTTACCTAGTCCTCCCACCCCTTAGATTTCAATTAATCCCATTATTCATTGGTGTTCTTCCCACACTCAAGCTGCTAAATGTAACTTCAGAAATCCATAAAAATCTGCTTGCCTGGGTTAGCTAAATTTTTTGTCACACAACCATGAGGAGCTAGACATACAGCCTAAAGTTTGACTGGCAGAAAACAAATAAAAATAATGGGGAGGTCAGGTGTTCTTTAGTAGCTGGCCTTGTTGAATATGCTATGGCTAAGGTAATCTTTTTGTCTAAATGGCTCTAAACTTTGGGTTTCTCATTTTGTTTTAAGAGTAAAATTTTAACTATCAGAGAACTTTCCTGAATCAGGTTCAATCCAGAGTCATTAGTATTATGTATTTAAAGCATGTGATTGCTTTCTAGGGGGTGCCTAATACTGGGGGTGAGAAAGATTTGTATGCATAGATGCACTTAATTATTTATTAGCTTTGTAATGCTGGGCAAGTAAAAGTTAAATTTTGTTTGCCTCAGTTTTCTCATCTGTAAAATGAGGATAATAATACCACCCAGTTTCTAGAATTGACATGAAATTAAAATGAAATAATATTTATAAAATGTTTTACAACTTCTAAATCATTATATAAGTACTAGCTAATATTCTGTAGGACACACATAAAAATCATTTCCAGTACTCCTCTTTGTATTCAATCAAAGGCTATATGATCCTCTCTTATGGCTGTCATAAATATTGAGTAGCACACTGATTGGGAGTTTCAGTCAGAATTATAAACTAAATTACACATTAAATATAAATAAATAAATAAATAATATTCTAAAATAACAAGACTTCTCTAAGTTCAAGGTTTAATATCGATATTAATGTCTATTATGTAGCAATTAATATTAACAAAAGGGCCAATAATTATTATAATATGGAAAGTGATAAGTAGATGCAGCCATTTTTGTTGGTTTGTTGTGAAGCTTATATGCATTAAGTTGGTGAGGGTTTTTTGAGGAGTTATTTTGTTGTTGTTGTTTGAAAGTGGAAAAAAAAAGGAAGCTGGGGGAAATGTCTTTTACTGCTGCCTTTTCCCTCATTGACATTATAGAGACAATTGAAGAATAATTGTGGCAGCCCTTTAAAAGTTCTTTGAATTCAGATTTTTGTGCCCAATCTTTAGGAAACAACAAGTTAAATACTAATGCATGGTCTTGTGCAAACATTATGTGCAAACACAACTGTCAATTTTTCCTTTGTTTCTTTTCTCCCCCTTGTCTGTCTCTACTTGTTTTGTGGGTGAGTTTACTTTGTTTTTTCACTGGATCTCTTTGCTTCTATCTTTTTACCTTAACAAAAAGTTGACTTCCTTTTTTCAGTATGTGCATGCTTTCTTGAGTCTACAAATTCTTTTTTTTTTTTTTTTTTTTTTTTTTTTTTGGCTAGTGATTCCACTTCAAATTGACAAGTCTGGTTTGTGTTGGACACAGACAAAGGAACATAGGCATTATGCAGAAGCAAGTGTGCCTGGGGTAAAGCAGAAATAGAGCTAAGGCTTCAGTATGTTCTCAATTTAACAGGAAGAAGGAGAATTTCAATCTTCATCAAAGATAGAGCAGCAGCACCAGATCTAAACTCATAGTAACAATACTCTGCTTGATAATTTTACCATTTCTGATCTTAAATTCTAAAATTTCTGAAATAAATGTTTTATGTGTAACTCCAAGCCAGGAGTGGATAACTAGGAGATAAACTCAGCTTGAAAAGTTTCAAATGAATGCTAATACATTTTATGGAGTAATATCATTGATTTATCAACGTATTTTTCCTCTGTTTCAATTCAATTTTAACTTGTCATGATATATGTAGTATAATTTACTTGCTAAATTGTGTATGTATGTGTATGGTTCTGCAATTCTGACAGGTGTGCATATCACTATGGACACTGTTCAACATAGTTTGCCAGATGATAGTCATTAGCACCCTCTCATCTATTTCTTTTGTCTCTGAAGTCTTAATTAGCCTTGCCCTGTTACCTAAATTAACTTTTTTGAAGCCTAGGGGCTATAAAATTGCCTTTCAGGTTTATGTGATCTGCTCTTCTGTTGTTTAATTGAGTTAAATTAAATAATGTTCAGAGAAGAACAAGAAACTCAGAATCTCCTCTTTAGGAAAATTGCTGCCATTTAAGCAGAGGTTTAGCTGTGTGCTTTAATTTAAATGTATGTTCATAATAAGCTAATCCCTGACTTCTTTTTGATTTATGTAAAACTTTGGGCAATGTTGATGTAAAGAAGATTAGACCATGTTGTCTCTATGGATGAACAGACATTGGGAAAGGAAACTAGGAGAAAAACTTCCCTTGATACTAGAATAGGAAAGGAACGGAATCTCCACCCATTTGTTCTTTGACATCTGTAGAGGCCATTGACCTTATTTGATATATCTTTTCTCTGTTTTCCTTTCAGTTTATCCTTCCTCTACATTTTCTTTTCAAACTCAATTTATAAAAGGGAAAGGAATAAGCATTTATGATGCACTTTCTGTATACAGGGAACTTTGCTAAGCACTTGGTAGATATTATCTCATTTGATACTATCAAAAATTCTGGGAATTAGATTTTTCTCATTTTACAGTTGAAGAAACTGAGGCAAACAGGGGTAAAATGCCTGTCCCAGGCTACACAACCAGAAAATATATGAGGTTGGATTTAAAATCAGGTCTTCCTGACACTAAGACCAACTCTGTCTGCTGTGTCCTAGTACTTCTTCTCTTACACAGATTTGGAGAGGGAAGGTATTGTCTCCATACTGACCTATTTAGTTCTCAAGCACTTCCTTTCAGTGTGACTGTCAATCAAAAAACATACATTAAACATGTACTATATGCTAGGAACTTTATTAATGGCATGACTACAAAAAAGACAAAAAAAAATTCTCAAAATTAAGGAGCTCATAGTTCAATGAGAGAGATAACATTAAATAACTATATAAAAGCAGCTATATGCAAGAGAAGTTTGAATAATCAACAAAAAAGGAGATACCAGAATTAAGAGGCATTGAGAAAAGCTTTTATAACAGGTAGGAGTTTAACTAGGATTTATAGAGTATCACAGTTAGGAGTGAGAGAATTCTGGGGATGGAAAACAGGAAATGGAAAAAAATAAAATTTCTTATAGTTAGAAGAAAAATTCTTATAGTTAGAAGATGGATCACAGAGTACAGACAGGGTTGGGGGGAAGAGTAGGGGCAGGTTATAAAAGGACTTTGAGTATCAAACAAAGGATTTTATATTTGATTCAGTAGATGATTAGGAACCTCTGGAGGGTTTTGTTTGTGTGTGTGTGTGTGTGTGTGTGTGTGTGTGTGTGTGTGTGTGTGTGTGTGTGTGTAGGAATAGAGGGACATGTTGCTTAAGGAAGATGACTCTGATAGACAAGTAGAAGGTAGATATAAATTAAGAATACCAAAAAAACACTATTGAAATATTTTAGGTCAGAGATGATTAAGGCTTGTAATAAGGGGAAGAAAAAGGATGCATGCAAGAAATACATTTTGACAATAAAATCAACAAACCTTGGCAACAGATTAGATTTGGAAGGTGGAATAGAACGGGGGTCAAAGGTGATAACATTTTTGTGAGCTCAGGTGATCTAGAGGATTCTGTCAACAGAAATAGGGAATTTAGCAAAAGTGGAGAGTTTGAAGGAAAATATGAGTTCAGTGTTCTCTGTCTCTGTCCACTGCAACCTTTGGAGTTTCTCTATCTCTGTCCCTTACCTGAGGGATGATAGCATTTGATGGGCCTAGGAGAAAAGTCACATGATTTCTACACATTGTTACATTGCCTTTCCTCCACTATATTCCATGATTGGGCTGTTAATCTTGAAAACACTCTTCATTGTCTTCCACTCATAAAAGGAAGAAGGGGGATTTGCTTTCCTAGAATTAATCATATATTAATCCCATAAAGTCAATCAGCAAATATTTGAATGACTTAAGTGGATAAAATTATGAGATGTGTCAAATAACATCATAAAATTTGTGGTTGTAAACAAGGGAGCCATAAAAGCCATATATATATATATATATATGTTTTCTGTTGTCGCTGGTGCTTTTTAATTAATTGTGAAAAATATAGAATTTTTCTGAAATGCAAAAACTGTTCTAAAAAATTTATATTTTTAACACATGAATTTAGACATGTAACTCAAGTCAATAACAACGAAGGATTGATCTTGTTGTTATAATGCCCTATAGTATATATAATTACATAATTATTCTAAAATTAATTATTTTTGAAATGGGTTCCAGAACAATGAATTAATTGGAGTATTTAGCAATAAAACCCAGCAAATTCTCTGTATTTAGAATCTTCAAGAATTGTTCAGCGACCCTGAGGGATTTAGGGACATTTCCATGGTTGTACCAGTTGCACATTTATGACACAAAATGTGAATCGGGTTTTCGTTACTTCAAGACCTCCCCTCTCTTTTCCCTGAAGTTTGTCTTATAATTATATAGCTATAACTTTTAATTTCAAGCATATATTGAATTCTGTCTCCCTAAAATATTAATATTAAAAAATAAATCTTAATTGTTCATTTAGAATATTTTCAGGAGTAAATTAGCACCATAACATAAAAATATCAATTTTTAAAAGTAGTTATGAAAATAAAGGGGACAAATTTGTTTCCTTTTGGCTATTCATTTGAGCTAACCAAAGAGGATTATCTTTAGAAAACCTTGGGGGTAAAAGATCTCCATCAAATAGTAAAATATAGTACTCTGCCAGAAATTCAGTGTGGCCTGCAGCATGGCAGCCTTGTCCTATTTGACAAATATGTTTTTGTTGGGTTTTTTTTTCCTTGCTGTAGACAGAATCAGTCCATAGTTTAAATCCCCAGCACACTCATGAGCCAGCAGTTGGCATGTATTTTTTGCTTTGATGGATAAACTTAGGTTGTAGCAGCTTCTCTACATCTTTATTATGAAATATCAACCATGGCATTAAGTGGCTCTTCAAAAGACATACAAACATTCATTCAAATCTATAGAAATCAATTATTAATTATGTACAGAGTCAGAGTGAGTCATGAGTCCACTAAAATGAGAGAAAAAGAGAGAGATGACAAATTATTATTCAATTTCTATTCCTTATGTTCAGAAAAATATCAACACAAGGATGAATTTTTTAAAAATTGCTTTAGTCATTCTTTATATACATACATACATATGTGTGTCTCTGTATTTATATATATGTGTGTATATGTATACATATATATGTGTGTGTATGTAACACAATTGCCTATATATATTTTGGAGTTGGTGACCTAATTTATGCAAAGCTCTGAAGATGTTGAAAATATAAAACTATATAAAACAGAGCTTCTAACCTCCATTTGATTCCACTGAATTCAGGGAACATTTATCAAATACTTACTATATGCAAGGCAGTCTGCTAGATGCTAGGGATACAAAGAAGATATGACATAGGCCCATTTCTCAAAGAACTTATTTACAATCTAATAGGAAAAAGAGACAGGGACACAAAAAGCCAGGATACAAAGGAGGAAGATGAATGTAAATCTAAATGATAGTCCCAGGCTTAACTGGGAAGAAGAATTTACAGATTGGTAGTTTACTTTTACCTGGACAAGAGAGGGGATTATAAAAAATGAACAGTATGACAATTGAGTCAAGTCTTAAAGAAGGGTCATCAACAGATTTTCATTCTGAAGGTAGCAGAAATTTATTACATTTTTGGCAAATGGCTTGAATGAAAGCACTGAAAGAAGAGAATAGGATTAAAATGAGTGTTTGAAAGTAATGCAGTTTTATTTAGTAATAAAAGAGATATTACAAGAAACAAGATGATTGCATTCAAATTGTAGAGGGCTTTGAATGTTAGAATCAGGAATTTATTCATTATTGAGGAGGTTCCAGAGCCCATCTTCCTGAATTGTAGTTCATTATTCCATTATGGGATCTCATAACTGAATGTGGATTTCACTGAATTATGATTTATCAGTAAATGATTGATATGTATATCTATTTTAGATACTTAGATACTCAGGGTCTTGTGAAATTTTGTAAGTGAATAAGGTCTATGAGTGGGAAAAAGTTGAAGAAGCTTTGTTCTAGAGAACTGCTGAACCTTCTCAAAATAGCAGAGAAAGCAAAGACATGCAGATTTAGAAAAAAATATTACTGTGTTTGAAAATATACTTCTCAGGATTCAAATAGTAAAGTTTTAAGTCATTTCCCTTTCTCAGAGAAGATAATACTACTTGGAACATATGTAGGAATCTACGTTGCAGGGGAATATATACTTTCTGTTGTTTTTATATCTGCAATTATAAAACACTACTACTACTATTACTACTACTGCCATCATTGCTATACTACTGCTATTACTATTCTTTCTATTACTACTTTTACCACTATAATAATAACCACAACTACACTACTCTACTGCTACTGCTGCTGCTGCTGCTG
>NC_133622.1:22613154-22730154 GCF_048593235.1 Sminthopsis crassicaudata | reverse complement strand
TTCCTTATGTGAAAAAGGTTCCCGAGTGGGAAAAGTTTCAGCAACTTTGTTCTAGAAAACTGATGAAACTTCTCCAGAATAGCAGAAAGAGCCAAGACACAACTTTAGAAGAAAATGTCACTATGAATTTGGAAATATACTTTTCAAGGTTCAAATAATAAAGTTTAAGCATTTCTGCTACACACCAGAATACAAATACAAAAAATGAAAAAAAAAGCAACTTACATTCTAGTAGGCAAGAATGATACATAGAGAATAGTGCTGGCCAAGGAAGAGTGTTTTGACCTTAGGAGTCTAGGATTGGCAATACGTTGATTATGTAACATTTGATTGACATAAACTTTTGAGAAGCAGGGGCAGCTAGGTGGTGCAGTGAATAGAGCACCAGCCTTGAATTCAGGAGGACCCGAGTTCAAATATGGTCTCAGACACTTAACACTTCCTAGCTGTGTGACCCTGGGCAAGTCACTTAACCCCAGCCTAAAAAAAAAAAAAAAAAAAAAAAAAAAAAAAAACTTTTGAGAAGCAATAATAATACTGATCGATTACTGTACTTAGAGGTTGGTGTGGATGGCAAGGGAAAGGTCGGAAGAGGAGGTACTTATTGTGGAATAGATGAAAGATAAATTGCTAAATAAACTATAAAGAATGATTTAGTCTGGAAATTCTTTGATAGAGAACTGGCTGAATTTGTACACACTGACTTCCAAACCAAAACAAGCTTATACTCAAGGGCAGAGTTATCCTCCAATTATCCCTATGGTTTGGTTATAATAACATCTGGAGGCCTGGGCACAAGTGATTTAGGTACATATGGGAAAACATGATTCAGCAGTAGGACCCATTGCAAAATAACCAGGATTGCTGGATAGCTAAATGTCATGTGAATTAATGTACATTATTCTTCTAAAATATGATGGAGAAAAACCAAAACAAGCAAAAACAAAGAAAATAACAAGCCCAATAACAAAGCAAGAGCAACAAAAGATCTCGCTGGCCATTTTACTTTTGTAGGGGTTACTAAAAAGCTGCTACAATAGTTGCCAGGAGAACTTCTTTATTACCCTTCTAGCTGAACAAGTGAGTGTTGTTCTGGTGCAAACAAGAGAGTTATGGAAGCCTAGAGAGATACCAATAGTCCTTTTCCCAACAACCTTCTCTCTCTAATCAGAAGGAAACATAAGCTTTACCATTAGCTTTTTTTCAAAACATACATTTATTTTAATTTATGTTTATATATCCCTCAATTTATTTGAAAATACTATAGATTGATTTAACTCATTTACTAATACTCTAGATCTCTCCATTTTTTTTTTTTCTGTTTTGAGGAACATTGAAGGGATATTAAACAGAAACGCTCCCTATTCTGTACCTACTCTCGGTTGTAAAATGTTCTGCTGGCACTTAGCAGTTAGAAGGAATGACTAAGGAATATATAAAGAACACAGAAAAAGCAAATAACAGTAATCTTGTAAAAATATCAGGAATTTTCATAATTAAAATGTTTTTCACCTTTAATTTTTCTATTCTTCTGAGTAGTACTCTACTCTTCTTAATTTTAAAAACAAGCACCTTGTTTGTGTAATTACATTCATACAAAAGAGGATTTTAATTCTTTGAGGGTATGTTTTGTGTTTGTTGATTTGTTTTGTTTTGTTTTTATATTCCAGATCCTTGCAAAGTGACTTACATGTAATAAGTCCTTAATAATTATTCATGGCATTGACTCTCTGCCTGTCACCCTCAGCTCTACCAGTCATATTTAATCTTTAATTTACCTCATTTAGAAATGAACTATCATTATTTTAATCCCAAGCAACCAACTATTCTTGTTTTTCAGCTCACTTTGGTCATCTCAAAACACTGACATTTTAGCAAATACAAATTAAATAGATGATTAATTCAGTAAAAAATATTCATGCTGTTTGATTTAAAATGCTGGTTATAGTTCAGTTAATTTTTATTCTTAAATATCTTTACTCTCAGTAAGGAGTTTTAAATCAAGAAAATAGACTCTTTTGTTTTCAAACACTGGGATAATCTTACTCTCCCTTTATTTTTGCCTCCCTCTATTCCAAAATAACCATCTATTGCAAAGTTAGATTTTATAGGAGTATTATCTAATTAATTATTAACCACTTCATCTTAGGTAAATATACTCCAATAAGTCAAAGTAGAACCTTGAAAAAATTATCTAGTGGTGAAAACTGTAGAAAATGTGATTTTTTTTTTTTTTTTTTTTTTTTTTTTACTTTTGTCCTCAGTAATCCTAGGAAGTGGGTCTTACTATTATTACCCCTTTTAGAGATTAGGAAAAGTAGGGAAATGGAGGTAATTTCCCTAAGGTCTCACAACTAACAAAATTTTGAAACCAGATTTAAATTCAAATTTTCCCAATTCTCTTATTTTCCAATATTGCCTTAATGCTAAATAACAAATTTATTTTGCATTAAGTTCTGATTTATCACAATTATCCTAATAAGAGAACACATCTCACAGTAAATGAGATCACATAATTTAGTTTCAGAGAAAAAAATCAATCCAATTAAGTTTGGCTTCACAATCTCAAATAGTGATATTTAGCTTTCAATTTTCCCAAGGGCCATTTACTACTTTCACTTCAAATTAGAGGGCTAGCTATTTATACTCAGTCTTATCTTTCAGTCATTTTTCAGCTATATACTTCTCTACATATTCTCTTTTGGGATTTTCTTAGTAAAGATACTAAAGTTGTTTGCTATTTCCTTTTCTAGTTCATTTTACAGATGAAATAATTGAAGTAAAAAGGGTTAAGTGATTTAACTACTGTCATACAGCTATTAAGTATCTGAGTCCTAAGAAAATGAACCTTTCTGTTCTGACAAAGGTCTCATTTCCAAAATATATAGAGAACTGACCATAATTTATAAGAAACCGAACCATTCTCCAATTGATAAATGGTCAAAGGATATGAACAGACAATTCTCAGAGGAAGAAATTGAAACTATATCCACTCACATGAAAGAGTGTTCCAAATCACTACTGATCAGAGAAATGCAAATTAAGACCACTCTGAGATACCACTACACACCTGTCAGATTGGCTAAGATGACAGGAACAAATAATGACAAATGTTGGAGGGGATGTGGGGAAATTGGGACACTAATACATTGCTGGTGGAGTTGTGAAAGAATCCAGCCATTCTGGAGAGCAATCTGGAATTATGCCCAAAAAGTTATCAAACTGTGCATACCCTTTGACCCAGCAGCGCTACTACTGGGATTATATCCCAAAGAAATACTAAAGAGCGGAAAGAGACATATATGTGCCAAAATGTTTGTGGCAGCTCTTCTTGTTGTAGCTAGAAACTGGAAGATGAATGGATGTCCATCAGTTGGAGAATGGTTGGGTAAATTGTGGTATATGAAGGTTATGGAATATTATTGCTTGGTAAGAAATGACCAGCAGGAGGAATATAGAGAGGCCTGGAGAGACTTAAATCAACTGATGCTGAGTGAAATGAGCAGAACCAGAAGATCACTGTATACTTCAACAACAATACTGTATGAGGATGTATTCTGATGGAAGCGGAAATCTTCAACATAAAGAAGATCCAACTCACTTCCAGTTGATCAATGATGGACAGAGGTAGCTACACCCAGAGAAGAAACACTGGGAGGGGAATGAAAATTGTTAGCACTAATATCTGTCTGCCCAGGTTGCATGTACCTTCGGATTCTAATGTTTATTGTGCAACAAGAAAATGATATTCGCACACATGTATTGTACCTAGACTATGTTGTAACACATGTAAGATGTATGGTATTGCCTGTCGTCGGGGGGAGGGAATAGAGGGAGGGGGGGTAATTTGGAAAAATGAATACAAGGGATAATATTATAATATATATATATATATAGAAAATGAACCTTTCTGACTCCAGGCCTGTTGCTCTCTATTCATTGTTCAACCTCCCTGTCTGTTCAGTTAGTCTGCTGGTAAATATTTCAAGTAATGGCCTTATATTAAAATCTCTTTTTTAAGATCCATGAAGATTTCCTTAAAAATGGAAATTATAAATGTGTATTCTTTATCTAAGGTCTAAATATATTCTTCTAACAGGGCTTCAATAAGAGTATTTTGGTATGCTAGCCCCAAATAATTCAGTGTTGCAAATAACTTTATATTTCTCATATCATAAAAAATAGCTAAATAAAGTTTCTTACATCTTTTTTATACAAATGAGGACCAAACCCTTCCTCAAAGCTCTCTTTCAAAAACATTTAAAGTTGAAATCCTTTACTTTCAAAGCCACTATTTATACTACCAGTATAAGCAAAGCACAATTCCCTTAATGTCCTAGACCTTTCTTTTTATCCCCCCTGCCTTAAATTTTCCTTTTCCCTTCTAGTGAAAATATATTAAATCTGTTAAACTTGCACTTGTCTTATTCCTTTCATATTTTAAGCTGACACTTCTCTTACTTTCTATTTGCTAAATTTATTTCATTTTTATTTCTACTCATTTCCCAAACTTTCTATGAATTGAGTCTTTAATCTTCAGAATTTTACCTATATAATTTAGCACAGATTTTGTTTTTATTACACAAAACTAATATACCAAAATAATGTTGCCTTTGGGGTTTTTTAAATCTTACAAATACATGGTTTATTTCATTATGTTTTGGTAATTTTGCTTTCAGTTTATCAATCATTCACAGAAAAAAAATGCAATAATAAAATAAAACATTCTATTAAATGAAATTTCACTTACTTTTAAGTTACTTATAATTGCATCCAATTTAAACAAGTTTCTCCCTTTTCATTGTCAAGAAAAAGTTTCTAGGTAGTCCTTATTTTTAACTTGCAAAGTGAAAAAACATTTATATCCCCCCCCCATAATCAGTGAAATCATATTCTTCTTTTGCAATAAATCAGTCACTCTCCAGAGAGTGATAAAAAGTTTAAATATAATTTCCAAGTAATTTTCCCAGTTACATTCTTTTTTTTTCTTAAAACAAATTCTATTGAGTGGTTCTGTGAACTCACTAAAGCAATTCAACATTTATAAAAGCAAAATTCAAACCACAATTTGGAAATTAACAGTAGAGGAATTGTATTTCAGTTACAAATTTAGTCTCTAATTAGTTTACAATGCCATACTTTTCTGCAGACTAGGGAAAAAGATTACCCTTAATTTGTATTTTTTCTTGTCTGCCTTCCAACTTGGATAGAATTAGAATAACAAGAACAGATCTACATTTTTTAAGGTTTTAACACTTTTACAGAAAAGTTTTCAGTCTTTATACTGTTTTTGCTTTGCTGATTAGTTCACAGGAGAAGGTTAATTGACCAAGAAACAAAACACAGAAAATAGAATGAGATAGACATGTAGAAGCACTTTCTAATGAAGTTGTCCTCCTTATGTCCTTCTAATTCCCTTCTCCTCAGTCTCTTCTTTTGATAGTATTCTGATCTTATTTTTTTTTTTATAATGAGGATGGTTTTAGTTTCAAAAGCCTTTCTCAATCCACTAAAATCCTAGTTTTCTAAATTTTATATCTTATTTAGGACCCAGATAAAACAGACTACAATTTTCAATATTCTGTCCTTTTTCTAGATAATTTTTCCTTTTTCTCTTAGTCCTCACCAAGCAAGTGGTGAAACTCAGTTGACAAAATATAGCAAGGTTCCCTTGTTTTCCCAAAGCTGAAGCCTGTTGATCCCTACATAAATTTAAATCTCTATTTTATCTTGTAAACAGGAACATTCCATTGTGCCCTCTTCAAGCATCTCACTCTGCTTCCTTCATTCCATATCTGTTCTTCATGCCCAAATAAGAAGTGGAAAAATCAAAATTTGGATTTTGGAACTTATTCCTTCTTTATTCTATACATTTAGAAAGAAAAATTCCTTGATCCCTACATGATTGGTTCACAAATGGGGAAATTTAGTTTTATTTTTATTTTTTTTGTCTTGTTACAGGACAAACAAACAAAAACAGTTTTTAGGATGCAGGAGATAGAATAACAATTTCCCAGTGAACATCTCCAGGTTAAGTGTCATAATGATTGGACTTAGCCATTAAAAATCTTTCTCCATTCCCTATATTTTGCATATATGGTCTATTTTTTTATTTATTTAATTTTTTCCCCCACAGTATATATGCATGAGCAATTTTTTTTATAACATTATCCCTTGTATTCATTTTTTCCAAATTATCCCCTCCCTCCCTCCACTCCCTCCCCCCGATTACAGGTAATCCCATACATTTTACATATGTTACAATATAACCTAGATACAATATATGTGTGTAAATCCCATTTTCTTGTTGCACATTAAGTATTAGATTCCGAAGGTATAAGTAACCTGGGTAGATAGACAGTAGTGCTAACCATTTACATTCACTTCCCAGTGTTATATATGGTCTATGTTTTTTTAAATATGGAATATATTTTTCTTTATCTTGCCTTCCCTAACTTCCTTAGGAGAAGAATTTACTCCCCATATAAGTTAAGAGGGATGCTATATACTTCTAGGGGAGAGAGCAATGATTTTGAGGTCCTCTGACCTTAGGGGACTTCTGTTCTAACAATAAGTCAGTAATTCTAAATCTTCTGGTTTTGGAGTCTGCCTCAGGGAGCTCCCACATCCAACCTAAGAATACTATTGTTCTAACACTCTGTCTGTCAACAAGCATACTGTCTGTTGGTCAGTGATAACCAAATTCCAAACACCATTCCTTGTTGCTACCTCTGAGCCATTAAAGAACTAGATAAATTTGTCTCTTTGCTTCTGTTTTTTTTTGCTAAATTCTCAGGGAATTTAGACTGCTTGTAATGGTATTACAATTACAATAAACTTTGCCCCTTGATTGGGAGATGGGTTCAAACCTGCAAGTTTTTTTTTTTTGTTTTTTGTTTTTTTGAGACACTTTGCAACATGGGTTTATGACCCCAAACTTTTGGGATCCTTTTCCCAACCTCAGCAAAAATATTTTCTATTTATTAAAATAATCTGCATTTACTGTCACATCTAAATAGTTTATCCTCACCTTAGAAAGTAATTTCTTCTATGGGAGATGGGGTTTTATTTTGGTCTTTGCAAACTTTGTGCTGTACAGGGTATTAGATTGTACGTAGTAGGAATTTAGTAAATTTTTATTGACTAATTGAATATCAAGATATCTGAACTATGTATGTGTATCTGTGTGTGTGTCTGTGTGTGTATGTTTATACAAAGAGAGGGCAGAAAAAAATTTATTTGATTTTCTTTCTCATAAGTAGGTCATTATAGTTTAGTTTTAAGTTTCAAAGTTTGTCTGTTGAAGTGATCATTTTTCCATTTCATTCCAAAAGATTTTTCTCAAGTGGCATTATGTTAAAATCGGTCAACTGTTAACTAAGGTATATGAACACCACAGATGTCAGCAGGTGAATTTTTTATGTATTTTAGTATGTGCAAAAGGAAAACTTGACACAAAAATAACCTCTCATTAACATTTATTGTTTTTGCAAGGTCACAAAAAGAAAGTGGTCACTTTTAATTATGAATCCAATACAATGAAAGTTGGCTTTTACCAAATACATCAAACACTTTTATTTCTATTGTGAAGACATTAATCAGGAATGAAAACAGACATAAGAAAATGAAAAATAATGACTTTGTTCTTAAAACGTAATACATATGTATCTGTATTCTGAAGCAAAATTAAGCACAAATTCCATTCTACGTTGAGATACATATGACATTATGATATATCTTATACTGTTTTATTTCTTATTTAACATATTTTCTCAATTACATGTAAAAACAATGTTAGCATTTTTTTTTCAAATTTTGAGTTCTAAATTTCCTTTCTTGCTTCCTCATTCAGAAGCTGGCAATTTGATATAGGGAATACCTATATATGCAAAACACATTTCCCTATATGTGATTCTATGAAACAAAACACAAAACATAGCAACAACAAAGATAAAACAAAGAAAAATATATATTTGATTTGCATTCAGGTTCTATCAGTTTTCTCTGAAGATAATACTTTTCATCATAAGTCTGACAGAATTGTCTTGGAACATTGTTTACTGAAAAGTTAAGTCATTTTCAGATGGTCATCATATATAACTGCTGTTACTGTGTATAATGATTCTGATCATTTCGCTTTGCATCATTTCATGGAAGCCTTTCTAGGATTTTATTTTTACTGCGAACATCCTGCTTTTCATTTCTCAAAGCACAAGAGTATGTCATCACAATCATATACAACAACTTCTTCAATCATTCCCTAAAAGAGCCACTATAAATAATTTTGTACACATAAATCTTCCTTTTTGTCATTCATTCTGTGATGCAAACCTAATAGTGCTCATTTGGTCAAAGAGTATGCATGGTTTCTTGGGTCATAGTAAAAAATTGTTCTCCAGAATTATTAAATCACAAGGCAATTCCTATGGACTTGGATGGAAAGGGCTAAACATCCAGAGAGAGAATTATGGAGACGAAATGTGGATCAAACCATAGTATTTTCATCTTTTTTTTTTTTTTTTTGTTATTGTTGATTATTTCTTTTTTTTTTTCTTTCTTGTGTTTTCCTCCCCTTGATCTGCTTTTTCTTGCATAGCATGAAAAATATGTAACTATATTTAGAAGAATTTCACATATTTAAACTATCAGATAGCTTGCCATCATGAGGAGGGGGCATCATTTGAAAGGGAAAGATAAAAATTTGGAACACAAAGTTTTACAAAGGTGGATGTTGAAAATTATATTTGCATACATTTGGAAAAAGAAACTATTATCGGAAAAAAGTAAACATGAATTAACAATGATTAAGAATTAGGGTCAGCTAGGTGGTGCAGTGGATAGAGCACCAGACAGGAGGACCTGAGTTCAAATGTGCCGTCAGACACTTAATACTTCCTAGCTGTGTGACCCTGGGCAAGTCACTTAATCCCAATTGCCTCAGCAAAAAAGAAAAAAAAAAGAATTAAAGATAAATTTCTTATATTAAAAAATGGTCAAATAAATATACAACTTCACCAAAAATAAACAAACATTAAAACATTGGTATTTTAATTTTCCTACATCCCCTCCAACATTTGTCATTTTCCTTTTCTGTTATATTATCCAATCTGACAAGTGTGAAACAGTAGCTTAGAGTTGTTTTAATTTGTATTTTTCTCATCAATTGTGATTTAGATAATTTTTTTTTCATGTAACTACAGATAGCTTTGATTACTTTGTCTGAAAAAAATGCCTATTTATATTCTTTAACCATAATTCAATTGGAAAATATTTCTTATTCCTATCACTTTGACTCAGCTTTCTATGCTTAAGAAATGAATCCCTTATCAAGGAATCTTGCTTTATTTTTCCCCCACACTAATGATTACAAACTATGCATTTTCCTCTATCCTATTTTCTCCCTTTTAATTCTGCCTTCTCTCTCTACTTTTATCCTTTCCATTTTCAAAAGTGTTTTATTTCTTATGTCTACCTCCCCAAACTGCCCAGCATTCTATCAGCTTCCTCCATGTACTCTTCCCACCCCCATTCCCTTCCTTTCCTACTTTTCTATATAAGGTAGATTTATCCACCTGTACATGTATATTATTCTTTCTTTGAGACACTTTCAATGAGAGTAGGTTCATGTGTTCTCCCTTTTTACCTCATTTTTGCCTTCATTATAAAATTTCTTTTGGGACTCATTTATTTTATATAATTGATCCTATTCCACCTCTTTCCCTTTCTTCCAGCATATTCTTTTTTGTCCATTAATTTTACATTTTTGATAATCTCACCATCATATTTCTATCACAAGTCTGTTTTCTCTTCATGTGTACTCCTTCTAACTGCCCTAATGAGAACATTTTGAAAGTTATAGCATATCATTTTCCATGTAGGGGAAAAAAGAGTCTATCCTTATTGAATCCTTTATGATTTCTCTTTCCTGTTTACTTTTGTATGGTTATTTTGCATCTTATATATTAAAAAAATCAAACTTTTTAATCAATCCTGGTCTTGACATCACAAATGCCTGAAGTCCTCCATTTCATTATTCACTTTTTCTTCTGAAGGATTATACTCAGTTTTGCTGGCTAGATGATTCTTGCTTGTAATCCTAGCTCTTTGCCTTTTTTGGATATAATATTTGAAGTACTTTGATCTTTAATGTAGAAAGCGACAAAATGTATGTTATCCTGACTGTGATCCTAAGATATTTGAATTGTTTCTTTTTAACACTTGTGGTATTTTCTCCTTGACCTGGGAGGTCTGGAAATGAGCAATAATATTCCTGGAAGATTTTCTTTTTGGATCTCTTTCAGAAGATGATGAGTGGATTCTTTTAGTTTTGATCCTCTGGTTCTAGAATATCAGATAGTTTTTCTGGATAATTTCTTGAAAGATGATCATCTCTCTTTTTTTTAATGACTTTCAGGTTGATCAATAATTTTCAAATTCTCTTTCTTAGAGCTGTTTTCCAGAGTAGCTGGTTTTCTAATGAAATAGCACCGTCTTCTTTTCTCATTTTTTTTTTAATTTTAGTTGCTTCTTGGCAATTAATGTCTCATAAAAGTCATTTGGTTCCCCTTATAAAAGTTGTTCAAGTAAGCTTTTATATCCCCTTTTCCATTTGGCAAATTCTAACTTTACATTTGCATTGTTTTAAGGGACTTTCTTCAGTGAATTTGTGCTTGTCTTTTTCTTTTTTTTCTAGTTTGCCATTTCTGCTTTTTGAGATTTTATTCCATTTTTAGATGTTTGTACTTCTTTTACTGCTTTGCCTCTTCTGTTTTTTTTTTAGCTATTGTTTTCTTTAATTTTTATGCCTCCTCTAATAAGCTATTCCTTATTCATAATTTTCTCACATTACTCTTATTTCCCTTCCCAATTTTTCCTCTACTCTTTTCCTCCCCTACTTGATTATTAAAATTCTTTTTGAACTCTTCCATTCAAATTTTTCTTGGAGGCTTTGGAGGTAGAGATTTTGACTTTGTTGTCTAATTCTGAATGTGTGTTTTGATCTTCTTTGTCATCATGATGACTTTCTGTAGCAGAATTTTCTTCTGTTGTTTGCTACAAAATGTTCCAGTCTATTTCTTAACTTGTTACTCTATGCTAAAGTAAGACTCTGCTTCCCAAATGGATTGGACACTGTTACAAACCTCAGATTTTTCATACAGCTATTTTCAGAGGTAATTTTCTTTCTCTTATAATCTAGAGAAAGTTACATTAACTACTCTCCTGTACTGTGCACAATAGTTTGTGAGCAACCACAAGTGTTCTTTTAACCAGGGAATTGTGACCATGACCCCTGCTTCCCCAAAGCTTCCTCCAAGTTCTGATGGGATAGTGTTCCTCCTTGAACTGGGACAAAGACCCAAGAATGTGACCCAGATCCAAATATAGGCAAGGAAACAGAGCATAGCATCAGCAAAAGGACCCTTGTAAATTGCATTTTGACCCATTGCCTTATCCTTTCTGTGGGCTGAGAGGTCTGGAAACCACCCCTGCTGCCCCTAATTTAATTGCTCAAAGGCCTGATCCTGCTATGTTGTGGCTCAATTTATGTTGATGTGGCTTGTGCTGGATCCAGTTCCTCTCTCCTTTTCCTACCAACCTTTTAAATTGTCTTGGTCTGGATAATCGCTTCACTCTGTCTTTTTATGAATTCTGTCTTTTTAGAATTTGTTTAGAATCATTATTTAAAGATATTTGGAGGGGTTTGTGAGAGAGCTAATTCAAGTCCCTGTTTTTACTCTTTCATCTTGGCCCTGACCCTCTCATGTATAACTTCAAATGAAATACTTTGCACATTATTTTCTTGAGAGGAGTACTAGGTCATTTTATCACTATTGGTCTTGCATTAGACTGGATGCTTAATTGATTCTGAGAATCAATTACACATCATGCTAAGTATCATTTTAAAAGAGCTAAAAATTGTCAGGTAGTCCATTGTTTTATGTGTAAGAAAATATACATGGGTCCCATCTTTTCTCCTGAAGTAAATTCTTACTTCCAAATGAATTGTGTATTCTAGAGTTGTATACATGTAGCCTGTTTTTTTTTTTTTTTTTAATGTTTACGACTAATGCTTTTAATTTTTTTCTTTGTTCTTGTTTCGTTTTATTTTTTAAAAAAAGCATTTATATAAATCTCTAAACTCTGTTTCCTTTTTCACTGGCTTGCAAACTTTAAAACACTATATAAACTCCAACTACTATTATTTGTAGTACCTTATCATAATATGGGCATTGTCTAAATTAGTTTTCATCTAGGTACATGATAAATATGAGCACCATTAATGTTAGCAGGTAAATTTTTAATGTGTTTTCAAGCATAGGAAAAATTCTAATTGCAGGAAATTATACTTTATTAACATATTTCCATTTAGTATTCTTCCAAGGTCAGAGGAAAACAAGTCAGGATTTTTTGCCCTAATCTTTGCATTGTCTAGGTATGCAAAAGTACTGACTTCTACTATGACAAAGTCCCAAGTGAATCTTCACTTATTTTTTTTTTTATGTAAATGTGGAGTTACCCTTATTCCAAACTAGCAATCTTATCATAGATAAAGATTTTATAAACTAAAAGAAAGGGCTTATACCTTTGTAATTCTCTCACTTTGGCGCCAAATATAATTAATTAACTTCTTAATGAATGTGTCATGAAGATAACAATTTGCATTTTTTTAATCCTCTCATTTATTTAATTCTGCCACACTATATTTATGCATGTAGAATTATGGAACCACAGCTTTCAGAGATGGGAGGGAAATTAAAAGAAATTGTGATCTATTCAACTGCTTAGTTCCCCCTGCCTTAAGGCTTTCCTGACTGCAATCTATTTGACACTCATCTGCAAAATTTATTTTGCTAAAATTCAGTCTGAATATATCACCTTCTGTTCAATAATCTCTGGTGATTCTCTATTACCTCTAGGTCAACTTATAAAATTCTCTGCTTAGCTTATTAAACCCTTCATAATCTTAGAATTTATTACCTTTCCAACATTCTTAAACCTTTCCTATCTGCATGTACCCTTTGATCATGCAACATTTGCTTTTCCTTAAAGAAAACCGTGAACATTTTCATTAGCTATTCCCCATGTTTGGAATGTTCTCCTTCATAGTCCCCATCTCCTGATTTATCTGATATCTTTCAAGCTTCAGCTTAAAAATCCCATCTACTCTAAAAACTCTTTCTGATCCAACTTAAATGCTAGTGCTTTCCCTCAGTTGATAATCTCTAATTGATCATGTCCATATATTATACATGTACATATACATAATTGTTTGCATGTTGTTTCCCTTACTAATCTGTAAGGTGTTTGAGAGGAGGGAATTTTTTGTTGTTGTTGTTGTTAATATCAAAATATTAGAAAAAACACTTACTGTTTTTATTTTTTTGAGAGCGAAACCCAGAAAGCAGACTGTACCTGGAGCCTGACGTAACAACAATCCTTTGTACTTACCCCCATTGATTCAGCTCCAGCAAAATCCCAGAATTGTTTTTGGTCACAAATCTCTGCTATGAATCAAAATATGTTGTACTGTTAGTGTTA
This sequence comes from Sminthopsis crassicaudata, assembly GCF_048593235.1. NCBI lineage: Eukaryota > Metazoa > Chordata > Mammalia > Dasyuromorphia > Dasyuridae > Sminthopsis > Sminthopsis crassicaudata. The sequence continues at coordinate 22,716,615 of NC_133622.1, read as the reverse complement.
TCCCTCATTGTCAGAGTTACAGCTCATTGTGTAACCCTTGATATAAATATTGAGATCTGCCCACACTGCCTCAAGCTTACTAGAGTTTCAACATGTGTCCTTGTTTGCAAGTTGTTTCCCTCACTTTGAAATTAAACTTTATTCCTAACCTTCCTAGCTCTAGATTGCACTCTTCATCTCCAGCCCCGCCATGTTAGAGGCCAGTTTCAGCAGTCTGACATTAATTGGTATCAAAAGCAGGGTTGGTCCTAGAACTAAGCTATTAGACTCCCTAGTATCAGTGGGAACCAATTAGACAAAAGTCGAGTTTATTTCTCCAGAGTCCAGCACTTTCCTCCTCACCTTATTACCTTAAAAGATTTAAAATACACCTTTAAGAACTGTAGCCAAAAAATTAAACTTGGAAAGATGAAACAATTTTAGTATTGAAGCAATTGTCTCTGTAGGCAGTGTTAACTCTTTCTTGAGGCTTTCTGTCAAAGATGAGGTTATTAGAAGAGAAAAGAACAAAACAAAACAAAACAAAAATCAAACTACCCTACCCCATCTCCATTATTTCAGCTTTGGCTATATTGGAATTACAGAAAAAAAGTCAAATAACCAAAGTTTATGGACTTATCTTATAGTGGATTTGGGAATTTGAAATTCATTATTTTAAGACTGCAGAGATGAAAGGATGAAACTTTAGGGTAATTCCAAGAACTCACTTCCTTAAGAAATATCTTAGTTTTGTGGGACTACTCTGTAGAATTTATTCTAAGGAAAAATAAGAATTGAATAAAGTTCAAAGTAGATGACATTTCAAAATTAATAGCCTCATTGTTTTAAGCCAATGAAGCTAGTTTAGAAGTAATCTCAGAGTTAAAAAGAAAAAAAAAATATATATAAAACTACTTTGCATCTTATAGTATCCTCTTGTTAACACGTAAAAACCAAAGATCTCTTGTGACTTTTCTAGTCCACAGAACCTTTCCCTCTCCTTCTAAACTCCCTAAGATCCCCAAATATCAGTGTTGAAAGAAGAATGCAGGGAAACCTGAATTATGTTTTACCCCTTCATCCACATAGCATCCACCTGATGAAGATGGTGTAGCTGTAGCAGGATCTCTCACTGGCTATGGTTCTGTACCCCTGGGCATCGTATTTCTTGCCCCAGTAGACAAAACTGAGGACATCAGTCTGGTGTATTACATCCTGCCCAGTCTGCCTCTGCAGTTTCAGTGTTGCCAGTCTCAGCATTACCTGGCTCCAAACCTACCTGTCAGAAGTCAGGCCCCATGGCTAGTATCCACTGTAATCTGCTACCAAGAACTACCACCAATGGGAAGGACGTGTCACTCATGGTTCCAGTCCTAAGGATTGCCACTCTGTAGCCAGAATCCTCTGCCATTTCCCCCCCAAATACAATCACTATCCCTCTTACATGCCCAGCCCTTTTCAGGCTCTGCCCAGGAGGTCCTAGTGCCTTTAGCATCACCTAACATGGCAATATGAGGTGCATTGGGAGTTAGAGGAAAAAGAAGCCAGGCTCTATCTTTGGTGAGTCCACCAGTCACTTTTCCAGCTGTAGAAATCTATAAGTTGTGTAATTTTTTTTCTTTAAATTTAAATAATATTTTCTTTTTTGAAATACATGTAAAGATCGTTTTCCATTTTCATTTGTGGAAGACTTTACGTCCAAAATTTTTCTCTCTATTTCTCTTAGCTCCTCATAACAACAACAAGCAATTTGATATGGATTAGATATGTGCAATTCTTTTTAAACTTATTTTTATATTTTTCATGTTATACAGGAAAAGTCAGAGCAAAAGAGGAAAAGATAAACATGAGAAAGAAAAAAGAAAGAAGCAAAGGTGAAAATAGTATGTTCAAATCCATTTTCAGTCTCCATAGTTTTCTCTCTAGATATAAATGGCATTTTCCATTCCAAGTCTATTGGGATTGCCTTGAATCACTATAATTTTGGGAAGAGCCAAGTCCATCTCAATTGAGCATTTGATAATTTTATACTATATAAAATGTTCTCTTGTTCCTGCTTACTCCACTCATTAATTTAATAATCTTAAGTAACTTATCTTATCTCTGTTAGTCCTAGTTTCCAGATCTGTAAAGAGAAGAATAGTAATGGTGCCCTTATCCCAGAATTGTTGCGTGGATCAAAATACCATAATAATTATAAAGTATTTAACATGGTAACTGATATATGCTAAGCACAATAAAATTATTATTTCTTTAATTGAATGGAATTGTTTTATGGCTGATAACTCCAAAATAGTTTTAAAATACCAAATGTAATAAGATCAATGTTTTATTTGTGACAATTTAGTAATGCAAGGTATATTCTCTGAAGTTTTGTTCCAGGCTTTAAATATATGATATTGTATTTCTAAATTCTCATTACCCTTATAAAGAAAGGAATTCTTTACTACCAAAATCACTACTTCTACTTCCCAATTAATAATATTAATATTTTTATATTTTTCTTCCAATTGTGCTTAAATATGAAGTTAGACTTCATATCAGTTCAGTAATTTATGAAAAACCTTGAAATATTTATGGTAGGCTGGTTTAATTTTTTCTTTCTTTTTCTTTTTCTTTTTCTTTTCTTTTCTTTTCTTTTTTTTTTTTTTTTTTTTTTTTTTTTTTTTTTTTTTTTCTGAGAGTGGGGTTAAGTGACTTGCCCAGGGTCACACAGCTAGGAAGTGTTAAGTGTCTGAGATCAGATTTGAACTCTGGTCCTTCTGAATTCAAGGCTGGTGCGCTATCCACTATGCCACCTAGCTGCCCCCTGGTTTATTTTTTTTATCACAATTTGAAATAATTAAACAGTTTGAATTTGTTGTTCATATTTTATACACAAAATATCAACTCTAATCTATTCCCCAATTTATAATTATGTATTAATCAAAACCAAAATAATGTTTATATTCCTCTGCTCTTTATCATTCTTTTTGTTCTAATTTTCCCTCAAAATCCAAATACTTTGCACTATTATCAGCTAAACAGATCTAGTTAAGTAATCTTAAAAATGAGATGAGACAGTATAAACCAAGACTGTTGACTATGAGTTAATTAAAGTCTGAAGAAGAAAAAGTAAATAAGAGGAAATAGGGAATGAGAAAAGATATTTACTTTTAGGATGTACATATAAGAAAATTAAAGATTTAGAATTCTAGTACTTATTTAGATATGCTTTCAATATACTTTGGAAAGAATTTAATTCAACTTATTATACCAAAATTTTAATTAAATTTTATTTTGTTTTCAAACAAAGATTAGCCTTCTCTCCCCACACTGCCTTTATCCCACCCCACATTTAGAAAGTTTTTTTTTTTTTTTTTAAGCTGTTACAAGATTGTAGAGTCAAGCAAAATGCAATTTCATACTGATACAAAAAGTCTCAAGTTGCTTTGATTCTATTGTTTCTCTATTAGGAGCTGGATAGCATATTTCATCATTAGTCCTTGGGAATTATAGTTTGTCATTATCTTAATTAGTATTCCTATTGACTATAATGTTTGTGATGTGTTTTGCAGCGCTCTCAATGAGAAGATGAAAATTGTACCAACAGGCAAGGGCATTTGAAGAAATTCTTTTTCTGCCACTATATCACTTATTGAAACTTTGGTGAGGAGGAGAGGAAGGAATCTGTATCCTATATTATACATTCTCTTCAAGCTCTCTTCTCTCTGCAGGTCAATGAACTGGTTAAACCAAAGAATAATGCCATGGAACTACTAGCTAGAAGATTAAGTCTTGAAACCAATATCTGACAGTTGTAGAAAACTGGAGAGGCAGGATAACCACAGATCTATAAGCAAAGTCCTTTTAGTAATGAGAAGATTCATGGAAGGCCTTCTGCCTGGGACTATAAATGACAGATATTTATAGCGTAGGCTCTTGAAATGAAAGGTCATTCAGTCAAGTATGTATTTGTGCTTTCCCCATATTTTTTTCAACAAAAATTTTATTTTGTTTTAAATAAATCAGTAGTGTCAGCATATTGGGTAGTTCACTTTAGAGAAAGGTGCGCCATATTGTTGAATAGTTATTGAATCATAAAATGGAGGAAAGGGGAAGGGAATAAGCATTTATACAATAACTATTGTACTAAGTTCTTGGGATAAAAAGTACCTTCCCAAAAATGAAGATAGTTTCTGTCCTTAAGGAGCTTATAATATGACGAAGGAAGACAACACTCAAACTGAAGCCCGATGAAATTCAAAAGAGAAATGGTAAAGTTATGCAGGCAGGTGAAAAATAAGGAGATTTCTCAATGAAATCCCTCCTTAAATGAAGAGTTGCTGTTCATGAACCTAGCTTCCAACTTGAGAGGCAGTGTCTAGTGATGAAATAGAGTATCAAGGCATAAGATGTTCAATTCATCCTAATAATAAACTTCTTGTGGACATGTACAATTCAATCATCTAAGAAATTAGAAGATATCTAAGCTGAGATTTCTTCTTAAATGGAGGTTTATAATTTATGGACCTATCCATCCATTAGACAACAAATATATCATTTAATTTTATGACAATTGTGTGATGTACATATGCTTGTTTTCCATGTTTTACATTTCAGGAAGTCAAAGTTAAGTGAATTACCCAGGGTGATAAACATTAAATGTCATAGAACAGATTTACACTTAAGTCTTCCTGCCTCTTGATCCAGCTCTGTATTAACCAGCACTAGTCCTCAGTAGTTATTTAACTGAAGAACTGACTTTCTGATAGACTAATAAAAGCTGAAAAGTGGGGATATTTTGGTTGAGAGAATTTAAGTGAATCTGCAGCCATTCTAGTAGTAGAATTAGGATTTCTGGATTTAGACTATCAAAGCAGTTGCACCAGTGATGTTGATCTTCAAAAAACTTTGAATTAATTTACCTGGAAATATGGCCAATGAAACAAAAAGTAAATATGTGAAATGTCAACATATGTACATTTAACTAAGTTTTTCTATCCAAATTATAATATCAAAACCAAGGCGTTTTCCACATCCTTTCAAAGATTTATAAAGATGCTACAGAATCCTAACTGAAGTGTCCTGTGCTATTTTGTTCCCATGACTGAAGTTGCCAGGATATTTGTCACTCTGGAACTACCTTTATTAAAATTTTCATGTTGTAGAGATAAGCACATTTAGTCTGAGTTAGAATATAACCATGGTGTGGTCTCTAACTGAAAAATAAAAAGGCAGGGGATCATAATCACTTTTGTTTGATTCCAAATGTTTCCACTGTAAAAAAATTATTTGTGGACACATTCATGCCTCCTATGCATATAGCCAAATTATATAAGGTTTCCTAAAATATTCACAGCAGATATAGCCTCGCTCATGTTTTTTATTCTGTGTGTATGTGTGTGTGTGTGTGTGTATGTGTGTGCATATATATATATATATATATATATATATATATATATATATACACATAAAATAATATTTTGGGGTGTGAAATTAAAAAATTAGAGTAGTTTAATTTGCTTCAAAATCTTGCCTACGTATGTAAAATCTAAGTTTAAAATTTAAATTTAAAATCATTATATTTATTTTAAATTATCAAAATTTATGAAATTTAAAATTGTAATTGACATTACTGTGCATAATAGAAAGAGTAATAATATTCATGTCTGTTCCTTGGATGCTTAAAAGTGCAAGTCTGTCCCTCACATAGAAATGAATACAAAACATCCTTTCTTGCTCCAGGTTTTTTTTTTTTTTTTTTTTTTTTTTTTAACAGCAGATTAGTTAAGCACAAGATTACTTTGACCAACCTTCTCTTCTTTCAAATTAACTAACTTCCTAATGCCTTCAGGATCAAATACAAAAGTCCTATATTTGCTCTATAATGCCCTCCATTTATTGCATTGTTCCTATCTTATCACTTCCACTTCCACACATCCTCTTCAGGAATTACAAATGATGATAGAGAGGGAGGAGAAAATAAGGAATACTCTAACATGAAGCCTAGATGATGATAATAATATTAGTTAAATTATGTCTCACTTTACGCATTTGTGGAGGAGTTTGCAAATACTATCTGACTTAGTTCTCACAATAATTCTGTCAGGTAAGTCCTGTAATTATCCTCATTTTGTAGATGATAATACTGAAAGAAATATATGTTAAATGACTTACCTAAGATTCCCCAGTTAACTGTGTCTGTGGATAGATTTGAATTTAGATATTCCTTATTTTAGATAAAGTGCCACATCTCCTTTACTATTTAGGTGCCTAGATTTTATAAAAACAGATTTTAAAAGTTTCAAAGATAGAAACCTATTATTTAAAAATATTTCAAGAATCAGTCTCATCATAATGGACAGTTCCAAAGATTGAAATTGTGAAAACAGGGGCAGCTAGGTGGCGCAGTGGATACAGCACCAGCCCTTAATTCAGGAGGACCCGAGTTCAAATTTGATCTCAGACACTTAACACTTCCTAGCTGTATGACTCTGGGCAAGTCACTTAACCCCAGCCTCAGGGGAAAAAAAAAAAAAAAAAAAAAAAAAAAGAAATTGTGAAAATAAAAAGGAGAAACTCTACCAATAAATATAGGAGAGAGGTAAAAATTGTAAGCAGGGAATTTATTATCAAAATTGAATTTTTAAAAATCACGCATAACATGGAGCCAAGGAAAGATAATTAGGAATTAGAGTAAAACCAAGGCATGGTGCTGCAAGAAGTGTTACTATAAAGACTGGTCTAAATATTTGAAGAAAGATTAATTGCTCCTGAGTAGGCTAAACTCAGTGTCATACGTATCAGTTCCCAAACTCTACTACAAAGCAGTAATCATCAACACAACCTAGTACTGGAATTTTGCATTGCTTAAGGCAATTCTTTTTATATCAGTTCATGTGAGTCTTTTTAAAAATTTTTCTAAAAATATCTTGTTCATTTACTCTGATAGTAAAACAGTGTTTTATCACAATTATATATCACAACTTGTTTAGTCATTCCCTGATAGAAGGGCATCTCATTAATTTCCAACTTTTTATTTCTACTAACTATTTCTACAACAAAAGGAGCTGCTATAGATATTTTCAAAGATATATGTACTTTTTTCTTAGTAAATTTATTTTTCATACACATTACTTTATAAAGCATGTTGGGAGAGAAGAATCAGAACAAAAGGGAAAAATCATAGGAGAGTTAAAAAAAAAAAAAAGAAATTAACTTAGCTAGCATCTTTAGATTTAGTTTTGATTTCCTTAGGTTTTTTTAACTGGGTGTAGATGTTTTCTGTCCAAAGTCTATTGAGATTGCTTTGGATCACTGAACTACTGAGAAGAACCAAATCTTTAATAGTTCATCAATGAAATTCTTGCTATTATTGTTTACAATGTACTCCTCATTATTCTTGTTTTGCTCACCATCAGTTCATATCTTTTGAGACTGAGATACAGATATAGTACTGCAATTGCTCCCCAGGACCAGTGTCGATCAGTTCAGAGCTTCAATAGTTATTCATGTCCCAATTTTCCCACAACTCCACAACTTTTGTCATTTTCCTGTTGTATGATATTATCCAATTTCATAGGCATTAGACAAGTAACTTTCTCAAGAATTGGGTAACATAACAGGGAATTTTCCTTACTGAAACTCATATGTATTAAGTCTACTAGATCATAATTGTAGAATTGAAAGAGACATGTATTTTAATCCCCTCATTTTAGAGATGAAACTAACAATCTTCTTCATCTACAAATAGAATTCAACCTTCAAAAAGCATATTTATGTGGCGATTGCGTTAGCACCCTGGATATCTTAGAATCAGCCAGAGTCAGGATAAGCAAAAGTGTTTATTTTTGGTCTTTAGCATTAGAAGTTAAGGGAATGGACACGCAGGATCTCCATGACCTCACCTCCTTGTCTCCCACCCAGAAGTGACTCTGGCTAGTCTCACTCCACCCCCTAGTCCCTCCCACAATTCTCTGTGTACACCAAACTATTGGACTAGCACAGGATAGTGGGAAAGGCCATTTTCCAAGCATATTCTTATAGAGTATTGTCCAATCAGTAATTAGCCTCAAGTGCTCCATTGTCTGACCTCAGTGCATTAACTCAAGATTTCAGCCCTTTACATATTTATATGACAGTGCACTAAGTTCTATATTAGTAAGATTTTGCAATTGAGTATGGTATTTATACATTCCCTGGTTATTATGTTTATGGGCTCCTTGATTTTTTTTTCTGTGTACGATTTTGTTTTCTTTCATAATTGCCAAAATTCACTTTGTCTCCTTTGTTTGTATTTTGAAACAATATAACTTTGGTTATTGTCATATTTAGCCCCCTAGAGCATTGTTAGCTTGCTTTATCTTCTATTTTAGAGTGTCTTTGCATATTATTTTTGTTTTATGAACTAATATGTATTAGATTAATATGTTCACATGTATACATGCTTGTACATTGACAAGTTTTATATATATACATATATATATATATATATATATATATATATATATATATATATATATATGTATGTATGTATATTTGTGCATTTATTGGAATACACGGGAGCCACTTGACACAGTGGCTGCTGGAGATCCAACCCAGACCTGCAGAATGAACCTTCATGCGAGACAAGGAGACTGAAAGACAGTGACACTCTGCAGCCTGGCTAACTCAGTTGGTAGAGCATGAGACTCTTAATCTCATGGTCACAGGCCCCATGTTGGGCGCCATACCCCCACAGCATGGTCTGCACACTGAGGAATGTAAGCAGCACTGTCACCTCTGGATGGTTGTAGCAGGTGTTGATCTTGTAAAATATCATGTAGGCAAACTTTCAAAAGGAGAAGAGCACTATAGTCAGAAAAGGCATTTAAGTCTCTCATCAGTCTCTTGGCTCAACCCTTTGATGTGTTGGCTCATTTAATTGCCCCAACTAAAAAGTCTTACTGGGGCTCTTCTTCTTTTCCTTCCCCATGGATTACCAAAGGAACTCTGGAAGGATACTTCTCAGGACGAGCTATGTAACACTGCTGGTTCTTCTAGTAATTCTAATGCTTCTTATGCCCCACATTGGAATGCAACAGCCTCTTAATCAGAGAGATTATAGAACAGCAGTCTCCTTGTATCATCCTCTCACAAGAGGAGATCCATTCTGCAGATCTGGGTTGGATCTCCAGCAGTCACTGTCAGGTGGTTTCTGTGTATTCCACCATGCATATTTACTCACTGAATTTCTGTGTAATTTGTACAAAAATTGATGATTTTGGAAAGAATTTGAAATTACCCTAATAATTTCCTGCAAAGTTTTCAAAAAAATAAACATTACCATAACAGCATTCTTTTTTAAACTTAGAAAACATGGGTAGTGTTATTGAGTTATTTTTTTTTTTGTTGTTGACTTCTATCCTTTTAACTGATGAAGAAATTCAGAGAGATTAAAGGATTTTTGCAAAGATACACAGGCAGTCCAAGAGAGATCTGGGATTAGAATTAAACCCTTTTGATCCCAGTTTATTGGCCTTACCCTATTCCTATCAAAATATCTATTACACAAATACTTTATCACTATGTGCAAATGTGTAGTAGAAATCAAATAGCAAAGTTCTGAGGTGTATTTTTCCAAAGCATGTGTTTTAATGTACTTAGATTACACAAACAGGAGGGATACAATTACCCTCAACTGACCACCTTTTTAGTTGGCATCAAATAGATTTAAATATAATTGCAAAGAAGAATGCACTTGTTGGCAGTTTCATTTGTTATATCTAATACTACATAGATAGAGGAGTAAATTTAGAAAGGTTAACTTTAAAAAGTGACAGATTTTCATTTTCTGGTTAAAAAAATAAAAAAAAAATCCCTTGAATCTCAAGACTGTAATAATGTTTCTTGTCATGCTTAACCTTTGTTCAGATGACAGAATGACTGAATGATATATGAGCTTTCCCAAACACTTTCCTTCTTATGTGTCATTTGATTAATGCTGTGCAATTGCTTACATATTGAAGGAAAACGAAGACGACCAATGAGCAGGAATAGGCACATAATCCAGCTGTTTGGGTTTACAGTAGTGGGTATATTGCTATCACATTTCCTTTAGGGGCCACTTAAGGGAGCTGCTACCCTGACTGCCTCATAGATTTTTATTAATTGAATCAAAGAAAAGTAGAGAGTCATCAAGAATAAAATAGACAAAGAGGTGGATGGTTTAAAAATAACTGTTCATTCAACAGTTAGATAATTAAAGTTGAGGATTGCCCAAAGGGCAGTAGAGAGGCACACGGTAAGCACAATTAGTCTAGAACACTTTCCAGATAAGGAACTACTAAAAGAAATATTGCAAAGGATGTCAAGAGAAAAATGTATTACCAGAAGGAAAAAATAAAGCAATGTCATATGTTAGTAAGGCAGAGCCATAAGAAACCGATCTACTTTTCTGTAACAAAGTGTCACAGGGATCTGTATTTGGCCCTGCGTGTGCATGTGTGTGTGTGTGCATGTGTGTGTGTGTGTGTGTGTGTAGCTTAAAGAATTTGTTATTCACAAAGTGAGGAGAAAATAGAAATACAATGGATGACAGAGTTAGGATCCAGAACAAATGTGATAGGTTAAAACATTGTACTAAAAGGAAATGGTTTACAAATAGGGAAAGTTATTCCAAAGTATGGGATGCTTCACAAAAATACAATAGAACAAAAACTCAAAAAGAATTTGGGATCAGAAAAATATGTCATTGCTGCTCTTCAAGAGAATAATTTCAGTGGAGTGCTAGAAGAGATAACATTTCTAATGGATAAAGAGAAAGAGGAAAGTCATGGACTAGAGAAACTGAGTACATATTTTTTTTTTAAAACAAGACTTAGTAGTGAGATAAAAGAGAGAAATGAAATTTAATTTAAGGAGGTAGAAAAGATTAAAAAAAAGATTTTTGAGCTTTACATTATAAATTAGAGATAGAAAACTGCTTATAAGAAGATAGTGTTTGGAGTTGTTAGAGCATTTATAAGATACTAGAAAAAAAGTTGAAAAAGAAATGAATGAATTAATGAATTAAAAGTAAAAGAGATAGTTAGGAAGGTGGGAAAGAAAGAAAGAAAGAGAGAGAGAGAGAGAGAGAGAGAGAGAGAGAGAGAGAGAGAGAGAGAGAGAGAGAGAGAGAGAGAGAGAGAGAGAGAGAAGAAGAAGAAGAAGAAGAAGAAGAAGAGAGGGAGGGAGGGAGGGAGGGAGGGAGGGAGGGAGGAAGGAAGGAAGGAAGGAAGGAAGGAAGGAAGGAAGGAAGGAAAGAAGGTTTTGGGAAAATTTAATTACAGAACACAGTAGGACAACTTTTCAATTCTTTGCAATTGTACTTGCATTTGAACTGGTTTGATCAGAATATACAAGCATTGCATTATGGAGTGCTGATTGGATAATGCAGAAATCTTGATTTTTTCCAGAATTTTAGAATAAGGTACTGTGGTATATGAGTGGCTAAACCTGATGGGGGTTTACTACCAAATGTTTGAGAGAGGAAATGTTGGACCCCAAAAGTAGATTGGCGTTACAGACTGGTGTCTCAAAAGAATTTGTAAGCTTAGACATAACTTAAAAGTAATATCCACTTAAAATTTTTTTAGTTTCAAAATCTTTCCTTCCCCTCCATAACTTCTCCCACCCAATGAGAAGGTAAGCAATATGACATCAATGATACATATAAAGTATTGCAAAACACACATATACCCACATACACATTTCCAAAAATGAACTTCACTTTTTCAAAGTCTTTAGCTCTTCTGGGGTGTTGTGCACTTGTGCTTGCTTTTTTTCTGGCATTTTTCAGATGGACTCATCCATTTATAACTAATAGCCTACTCTCTGATTATGGGTCTTAAAAATGCAATTATCACTTTGTCCTAGTAAGTTTAGTATTCCAATACAGATTTTGGAAGAATATGCATTTTAGTTAAAAATAATAATTATACATATTTAATACACATTAGGACATTATGAATACTTAAATACTAGGGAAAAGAAGTGGATTGACAAAAATTAAAAGGGAAGGGCAACCAAAACTGTAATTTGATTTTAACTTTCCAAAAATGTTGACTGACATTGAATTAATAGCAAGAGACAGAGTGATATGGTGAATATTTTTCTTAGGCCGGTCTCTCCTTAAAACAGAGTGAAACTCTGACAATTATCTGGTTCATTTACTCAAGCCCCTAAGCTGAATCTTTGGCCTGAATTATGCAGTTAAACTATCTGCATTGATCAAGTGAAATTAATAAATGCCACATCTCCACTTTGCTTTGTGCTTTTATAGACAAAGCTGTTCAGCTGCTTTATTCTATGTCACACAAAGTGTATTATTATCTTTGCTATACATGAAAGCCAAATCAACTTGATGCAGTGAATAATGCACTCCTTTCCCCTCTGTTGCCACATTCTTCAGTAGTTTTACCCACAGAGTACAATACAACTACTGATCAAATACAGAGGGTCACTTTTGGTATCTTTCTGTTACAAAACCTCAGAATTTTGGGTCAATTCCCAGTGACATAAATGGGTGAGAGTTTCTGTATTATATCAATGTGAATATGAAAGCATGCCATTTTTCAAAAAAATCACACATTTCATATTGCTAAGTAGAAGTGAACCATGTCTGAATTTTCAACATGTACCTAAAATAAATTTCACATTATCCTTTTAGTACCTTACTAAAGAGTTACTTTAGGTAGTTCCCTAAATTATTACAACAGTCAGGACAACTGCAAGGGAAACAATTCCTAAATTTCATCCATCAGTTGATGGGTAATAGCCATCAGTGAGTATTTTCACTTGATAGATCAAAGGCAATCTGTGACAAGAAGCCATTCAAAAATCAAAACATTGTGGAGATAATAAAGAAAATGGATTCTAGATTCTACTTTGTAATTGCCAAAGTGTTTCAGTGAGAGGTACTTTTGATCTGTTACTATAGCCTAACCAAACAGAAAGGTGATGATAAGCAGAATTGATAAAGGAAACAGCAAACATGGGATTGTTTGTCTCTGTCTTCCAGCTAAGCAGTGGATTTGCAAACATTCTTTGACAGTGCATTTGTAATGATGTGGACTGGAGTTCTATTTATGAATTCCACTGACTGTTCTTTGTTAACCTGAAGAGAAGATAATGAGGCCTTTGAGACTATGACAAGGTGAGACTGAAGCTACAGTTCCAGGGACAATTCCATTGTTCTTGCTGTTGACCTAGTTTACTTTGCTTTTACTTTGTCATTAGTTTACTTCCAGAAAAACGCACATCTTTCTTTTCCCTGTTTTTTCTCTTCCTTTTTTCTAAAATAATTCCCTAATGCTCAGATAGTGGTGATACATACCAAAAGATGAATATAGGGTTTGAAAACGTAATTTTTAAAGTGACTTTGGATACTTTTGTACTTCATATATATGTAAGAAAGAATTTGTACAAAATAACTTTATCATTTTGAATCTAGGAAATTTCATTATGAGCCTTGTCTTTCTGACATAAATCAATCACCTTCTTAAGCTCCCATCTCCCTCCCCCCAAGAAAAAAAGAAAAGAAAAGCAAAAGCCTAGGAAATTTTTGGATATTGAAGATTTTTAACTTTTTTGGGGGTGGGGAAATGGGAAAAAACTTCATAAGATTATAGGTTTATAATTGGAAGGCACATTGGAGGTCAACCACTTCCTTTTACAAATGAGGAAACTAAAATCTCAATGACATGTGAATTGAATCACATAGCTCAGGTAGGATTTAAAACTCTCAGTCCAATTCTGTATCTATCATTCCAGTTTATCTCTTTCCTCACAGCTTAAAACACCTACCTACCTACATAAATACATACAAACAAATAAATATACATATATATGTGTATGTGCACATATATACATACATACTGGAACTTGATTTTGACTTTGCAAAAATATTGACTGACACTGAATTAAAAGCAAGAGGCAGAGAGAGATGGTGAATATTTGAATATTTTCCTTAAGCTTATCTCTCCTTAAAACTGAGTTTTGTATACATATGTGAATGTATATACATATATATAAATATCTATCTATCTATATCTATATCTATATCTATCTATCTATATATCTATATCTATCTATCAATCTATCTATCTATCTATCTATCTATCTATCTATCTATCTATATATCTTTGTGTGAGAAAATTAGTCAGAGTGATGAGAACTAGATAAGGGGTACCTAAATGAAATTAGGTTTAATTGAGGTCTAGTGGGAGGTTTGGGGTATAGGGAGTCAAATGGAGCTCTCCTGAAACCCCTTTGGATTTGGCACAAGGATATAGAGTTAAATGAGGTCTAGTAGCAGCACAAGAGTCCTCCTAAAGGAATTTACAGACCCGAAAACCTAGATTGATAAAAGAGGTTTATTATGGGGTTTGGAAGTAAAGTTTAGTTAGTAAAGTTGAGGGTAGAGATAAAGGGAACCAGAGTTCCGATGGGCAGAAATCCTTTGATATGGCAGGCATAAGGATGCCATGTTTCGACCTCTGCAAAGAGTGGACTCCAGTTTGGCTGTTTTTATAATAGGGGGCTTTGGACAATCTGAAGGGGCTTGTGGGTGGAGTCCCAGGTTGGCTTCAGGCCGGAGTTTCAGCCAGGGTTAGAATTTGAATAGCATTCAATGGGTTTTCTGATTGAGTCAAATAAGGATGAAACTGTTTGTGCTTGGGGTGGAGTCCCTTACCTGAGGCAGAGTCTAAGGAGGTTTTAAGAGTTTTGGGGTTTCCTTATCAAGAGGAAGATGGACAGGGGTCTGTTTTAAACTCATGTGTGTATTGTAGACTGTTATGAAGGATCACTACCAAGGTGCAATGAGACCTTGGATAAGACATTAATGAAGATAATTCCTATATAGTTAGAAAAATGGAAGACAATTTTCTTTATTAAAATGTTAATGTTGGACAAGAAGATTTCTATCTCAGGAGGTATGAAAAAATCATTTTCTAAAGTATGGATAAAATGTAAAATTCTTGTAGGAAATGACTTTTTAGTTTATATTACCAGTTAATGGCCATGTATGTGTCACATAATAAGTGTCTAATAAATGCTTGTTGTATTGAATTGCTGTTTACAAGTTAACTATCATTATAATAATTATCATCAGGACCTTCTAGCTTTAAATTCTATAATTCTGTGATTCTATCATTTAAAAAGTAATAAATGAAATAAAATAGAGAGCTCACTTACTTTCCAATTAAATTTTCTTTGCTTGAAATCTTTGATAAATGCCATTATCCTATACGGATATTATCTTTATCTCATCATTGAAGAACATTTATAATTATGGAAATATTTTTAAAAGTTCTCTAGAAGTCATAGAATATTTTGTATTTTCCAAATGTATATTTATTCTAAATTGTATTTCTAAAATGAAGATTTTTCAGTGAGGTATAATTAATAAATTCATAAATACCAATGTACATTTTTACAAAGGGATATTGTGGATTAGTTTTACTTTCAACTTCTTAGTTTAGAGTTTTAATATCAAAAGGGGATAACCTTGATTTTGTGGGGTCTCTTTTCTTAGAAATTAAATTAGGCAAAAAAAAAAAAAAAAAAAAAAAAGGAGCATCTTTTTTGGATTCTTAAAGTTAGGACAGTAGATGAGATGTTTTCCGGACCTCTAGGCTATCCTCTACTTTTAGATCCCATGATCTTTTGCTTCCCTCCCTTTTTAAATAATTCTAAACTTGATATTTAAAAATGCTCACCTTTTCTTCAAGTCAGTAAATAATTTGTGAATAACTTCTACCAGAAATGAATATGATGACATGATTTTTTTTAATATTGTGTGATTATTGATTTTTTGCATGAATTCAAAATGAAAATCATAAGCCAATTATTCCAGCCACTTCTTATTTTAGGAAGCAGTACCAGCCATAAAGTATATGGAGTTCCCATCAATAATCAAGGCCTATAAAGTTATGCTACTAAAAGCTTATGTTCCTGAAGAGCCTCTTCTCTTACTCATATATTTAAATCTTACCTTTCAAATCTCTTATAGAGGCTTATAATCTTTTGCCAGGCACATTTGGTCCTAACTAAGCAATTCATAGTATTTATTATGACTGTAATACATTCAGCAATGCTCAACATTTGAAGTTTCAGCAACAGACTGTCATCTCTACTGCTCTAGGGGATTTTCCATACACCTCCATTCAGAATATATGGTTTTGGCTATAGATGTCCTGGTGATACAGGTATAATCTCGGCCATTTCTGTAGCTTATCCTTCTTAGCTAGAAATTCTAAATTCTCTCTAGCACTCAGTCACTTTGGATGTTGAGATGAATTAAGTCCTTTTCTGCTGTGTATTCCTTCTCCTTTAATTGTACTTCTGCAATCTGCCTCCAACTGACCCTCGTGGCTAGAATGCCCTCTTTTCTCACTTCTGTCTCTTATAATCCCTACTTTCTTTCAAAGCTCAGACCAAATATCATATCCCACATGAGCCATTTCCTGATTCTCCTTTCCATTTGCCTCCTTATATTCTTCATTTGCCATTTAGGTGTATGTATGTGTGTGTTTGTGCATATGTGTTTATATTTAATAAGTGTACAGGTAGATTCCCTCAAGAGAATATAATTGCCTTAAAAGCAGGTTTTAGTTCATTTTTTTTTTCTGTATCTCTTATACAGCGCTCCCATAAGATGATTCATGAAGGTTTTTTGATTGATTAAGAACTAAAATGCCAGAAGTTCCTTTACAGAGTAGGAGGGCTAGGAAGTGGAGAATTATTTGTGAAAAAATGAGGCAAAAAGAGACTAGCATGAATTTTAAAAAGACAACATTACTAAGAGAAAGAAACAAATTGAAGTTGGTTGAAATAAAAAGTGATGTTAATTCGTAACTGGGAGAAATACAAAGATGAAGAAAGAATAGTCTTTGTTCTCAAGATGTTTATTATTTCTACTACGAAGATGCCAAGCAAAAAAATATAATACTCAACATATTGTGAAATAGTAGAAACCAAGTTGTTCAGGGATTCAGAAAAATCATTATAATCAAAGGTACTTCTTTTCAGAGATTTTGATTTTATATCAGATCATGTTCATTTTTAGAGGCATTTTCCATTTTTTTTTTTTTTTTTATTTGGGAGGAGGAGGCTGAGTTTTTCATGCCACTCAGACAACATAAACTCCAAGCTTTCACATATAACCTCAGAAATTATAAATTTAGAAAACAATAATAGCAACAGGAGTGGTCTTTTCAAATTACTGAAAATCTGCATTTTATTTACTATATATAATTTACAAAATTTTTCAGAGTAAATTTTAATTATACACATACATATATATATATAAACAAAGGAAACAAAAGATTTTATCAAATAAAGCATAATGCAATGATTATTTCCACTTACATTAAAAACAATTCTACTATTTTTCAACAGTAGGTACATCCTGAAATTTTTGATTCACTTGAAATCAAAATGAGCTTTAATAATTCCCTTCTCTCTCTCTCTCTCTCTCTCTCTCTCTCTCTCTCTCTCTCTCTCTCTCTCTCTCTCTCTCTCTCTCTCTCACACACACACACACACACACACACACACACACACACATACACATACACACATGTGTGCACACATAATTGGATGACGTACTATCGGCCTTTTTGGCCCTGAATGATACTAGTTTTTAGAAAGAAAGAATTTTTTTTTTTGGGGGGGGATTCAGTGTGTTCTAGTAATATAATGAATGGATTGAAAATAGTATGGCCTAGCAAATAGAGACCTAACCTCAAAATCAAAAAATTAAAGCCTCAAGACCAAATTTTGACATTTGCTAAATATGTAATTTCAAGTAAATCATTTAACTTTTCAATATTTCTAATATATTAAGCTTTAAAATGATAAGATTCAGAACAATTTCTAATCTACATTTGTACAGAAACTTTTCCAGCAAGATGAAATCATAGGACTGGTTTTGTCTTCCCTTTCAAAGGGAAAATTACATAAAACATATATGTATTTCCAATAATTGGTTGCAACAACGCTTGTTAATCTTTGTTTATTTTTTCCTTCTCATACTAGTTAATCACAGTTCTTTAGTCAATTTTTTTCATTAATTAAATGGGAATGAGAATATTTTCATTTTTCCTGATTTTCCTGTAATTCCACAGCAAGTAACCTTATTTTTTTTCATTTTTGTCTGTCCTTTCCATCCTTGTAACACAATTTCCCCATTCACTTATAAATAATCTTTCACACTCAAATCTAGGACCTTTTGCAAACAGGGTGCCTGTTTGCATTGGTGCCTGTATGGTGTCTCTGATTACTTCTGGGCCAGAAGCAAAGGCAGCAGTAGCTGAGTAAACTCTTTCAACCATGAAGACATAGTCACTCATGCAAACCATCACTTTCATATAGAAAATAAAATTGTCAGGAGCATGTAAATATGATTGACTTACAAATGCTACTATTGTATAGACACTGACTATAATAGGATATCTGGATTTTCAATTCCATCACATTGGCTCTGTTTTTCTTTGATGCTCTGAGCAGTAGTGAATATTGATATTTAAAAGATACCAAGTTGACATTTTTTTTTTGCCTTGAATGAACTCTCAGGTTAGTTTAAAATTGAATTCATGCTTCTGTGAATTATGTTTACTTCTAATAAAATTCAGACAAGAATAAAGACCTTTAAAATGGTCCCAAAGTGGCAGAATTCATGATGATAAAATATATATTTGCATAATATCACTAAGTCTTTATATGGAATTTTTTTTTTTCCAAATGGTAGAAATGAAATCTTCTTGATCCTTATAATTTAACTGAGAATCTTCTGGAATATAAAGATTATATTTTCTTAAAGTAAATCTTCCAAAATAAGTGAGGAGCCTCTGAAAAGCACATTGGTATTTTGCTCAATGTGAAAATGCAGGAGAAAAATATAATCATTCTGGACATTTTCAAAATATCAACAACAAAAGATCTGTTCTTTTCCACAAAGAATAGGACCCCAAGCAGCTGTTTATCTTTCCTGCAGAATGCAATCTCCCACGGGTGGCTAATCAATACATAGGTACAGCAATCCCCCCATGGAGCTCACAGAGGAACAAGGCTTAGATAAAGATCCAAATGACATTTTAGAGCCTCTGTCAGGGATTTCATGTCAGGCTCTCTGGATCTATTTTTTTTTCCTACTGCAATGGTAAAAATTACCTAGTTTTGTCTAGGAGCAATGGAAGCAAAAGAAAGAGACAAGCCTTTCTCCCTCATAAGTAAGTGTGCACAGATGTTTGTACACAGGTAAACACATGAGTGTCTTAACTTTTTATCTGAATAAAATGCAAGCTCCATGAGGAAAGGGTTATTGCCATCTTAAACTCAAAATAAAATGATTACTGTCACTCCTTATCATCTTTATTATGGTCTAAAGACTTTGATACTCTTCCCTTTGCCCTAGAGCAGGACATTTATTTAGCCTTGGTGATTTCCACAGAGTAGATATTGAATAAAGATTTAGAGAATAGAACAAGCTATTTTCTAAATATCTAGTATGTCAAAAATTTGTGGTAGTTACTAGTGAAGATTCAAAAATAATTAAGATATGGCTATTGTCCTTGTGAAGCATACAGTCTAGTACAGGGGTTTTCAAACTACCGCCCACAGGCCAGATGCGGCCTGCTGAGGACGTTTATGCAGCCTGCCAAGTTATGGCAAATGGGCTGAGGAGCGTAGACAGAGTGTGAGTTTTTGTTTTTGCTATAGTCCGGCCCTCCCACAGTCTGAGGGACAGTGAACTGGCCCCCTATTTAAAAAGTTTGTGAGAAGCTGGGTGGTGCAGTGGATAGAGCACCAGCCTTGAATTCAGGAGGAGCAGAGTTCAAATCTGGTCTCAAACACTTAATACTTCCTAGCTGTGTGACCCTGGGCAAGTCACTTAACCCCAGCCTCAAAAAAAAAAAAAAAAAAAAAAAAAAAAAAGTTTGAGGACCACTGGTCTAGTACATACAAAATCATACAAAATTGTAATAAACAATTATAGTTATTCTAAAGGTATTTAAGTTTTGCAAGGTCTGTTATAAATACTATATTATTCTCAAAACAATTATGGAAGTAGCATCATTATTATTCCCATTTTATAGGTGAAAAAATTAAGGCAGTGATTAAGTTAACTTCCCCAGATTTGTACAGCTAGTCAAAAGTCTGAGATTGAGTCATCCGGATCCAGTACTCTATTTTCTGCTCTATCTTGTAGTAACTAAACTATAAATACAATCTAATAAAGACTAAATCATTAATCAGATACTTTGTGAGTTCAAAAATTGATAGAAGGAAAATAATTTCTTCATGAGCAAGGAATCCTCCCTTAGGAGGTAGTAATTGAGGTGATAACCTTCTAAACTAAAGAATATGGATTTTGGTGAATAGGCAGCAGAATTTTGAACAAAGTAGTGCTATATCTCTTAGGTGTATATGAGGTGCTCAAGGATGATTACCATCTTCGGTGTGAGGGATACCAAACCCTTCTCAGGGCTGTTCATCTACTTCTGGTGACTTCTCATTCAGCTTTATTCTGTGGCTGCCAGAAGCTGTACCATGGACAGTGGCCACATCTGGAAAACTGTCTTTCTAGACAGGCTAAATCAGATTAAAGGTAACTGAAAGGCTTCAAACTGTAAATTAAGTGGGGTGTCCATACTAAGTATGTGAAGGTCAACATAGAAGGTCACCTACAATGAGACAATCATTTTGACTTTATTCTTGCAACTGTGCTTATAAAAATTTGAAAGAATGAGGCTCATGACTATGCAATTTTGCCTCACTTGAATCCAATTCAGATCTAAGGCAAGATATCACACCCAGGTGTCATTAATTTTTATTGGAAATGAAGCAAAAATAACAAGAAAGATTAAACTGGCAGTGGCATAAAATATGACCTATATGAT
Source organism: Sminthopsis crassicaudata (assembly GCF_048593235.1). NCBI lineage: Eukaryota > Metazoa > Chordata > Mammalia > Dasyuromorphia > Dasyuridae > Sminthopsis > Sminthopsis crassicaudata. The sequence goes on along the minus strand of NC_133622.1, from coordinate 22,695,730 downwards.
TAATCTTCATTAATATCTATAAAATAAGTCTCCAAAAGACATGTAACTATTCTGTAATAATTTCTTCAAAGATTTTGAAATATTTGTCCCAAAATGCTTTTCATTTTCCCAGAGGAGGATCATAGGGGAAAACATCTATGCAGGGATTATTTATAATATTATTAAACATGTACTAATAAAATTATTTTTCTCTTGAAGTTTCATAATAATGTGATTTTAGACAAAGGAAAAATCAAATAGTGCTAGACATGAAAATTTCTTCCAGCTATTGAAGAAAGGCTAAAAGATTTATAGTCATTTTTCCACATCATGTCTAAAACTAACCTCCATTGTGATTGCCATCAAGGATTAGGACTAATCTGCATGTCACCAGATAACTCTTAATATCTAGTTTTAATCATCCTTAACCAAAACTACCATCAAACTAGGGAAAGAGGTCTAATAGTATTATCGACCTTCACATAATCCTTCCAAAGCTCCAAATTGTATTTTGGAAATATGAGCCACTGACTGAGTGATGGAGTAAAGTTTCAAGTTAGACAACATAATTATTGTGCTGTTAAAATTCATTAATCAAATGGAGACTACATACACCTTCTTAATTATTACACATTAGAAATATAGCAAGACTGACCTCCCATTGAAAATTTAAAAAATGATGGTCTCTCTCTGAGGAAATGGTATGTTGGCATTGAGCTGTCAGTAAGAAAAATGCTGGAAATGTATTACCATAGGGGCATTTTGTGGTAATGTTAATTTAAGGATATGAATGGAGTGTATTTATATGTGTATATTGTACTTTGATGTTTATGTTTGTATATATAATACATGTGTGTGTATATATACATATATATGTATATATATATATAGTTATATATAGTTATAGATCTTTTGCATGTATGTTGCCCTTCATTTAAAAATCCAAATAACCAGTAAGCTAAAATAACCTGACATTTTCTATATTATCTTATAATTATAATTTATGCTGATTCAGATCACAAAGTTCTAAATTTGTTTATAAATTATCTAAAACTATTATACTGAAATCAGAATATTGTTAATAAGCATATTTAAGTATAATTTTGAAAAAATTACTGAGTAAACATGGTCCATTAAGTGGTTCTAAATAAAGTATATATAATAGAATGGCAGCATGGCATAGTGAATACAAGGCTATTTTCATAATCTCAGTATACAGGGTTCAAGTTCTGTCTTTGGCACAGAATGACTACATGACTTTCTGCAAATCATTTACTGTAACAGTGCTTAAGGCTATTCTTTAAGTGTATAAATTACAAAGAAGTTGTTGATCTGTACTGGCAGAGGGAATTTCTTCCCTAGGGAATTCTTAATACTAAGAAATTAATAAATATATTCTCTATTGGTAGGATTGCTTAGTGAGTTATAATAATAAATAGTGAGTCATGAGGAAAGTCTGTGTACATAGATATGTTAATTCTTTCAAATAAGACACTGACTATATTTATTTTTATTCTGAGGCAATTGGGGTTAAGTGACTTGCCCAGGGTCACACAGCAAGGAAGTGTTAAGTGTCTGAGGCCAAATTTGAACTCAGGTTCTCCTGACTTCAGGGCTGGTGCTCTACCTAGCTCACCACCTAGAAGCCCCCTATAATGATCTTTTTTTTTTTTTTTTTTTTTTATGAAACTATAATAATATTGACCAAATAAATCAAACAAAAACAACAACAATGGTAATGATAATATCATTATATATATATATATATGCATGTGTGTGTATATATATTATATATATATATATATAATATATATACATATCATTATCATATAATGATAACAATAATAATAGTGTTCTGCCAAAACAGACAAAGCTTTGACATAATTTTTTTTAAAAAGGTATAATGAAAATCAAGGCTGCTCCAGTCTTTTCATACCTGCCTTCTACATACTGAGCATCTCTGAAAAAGTCCTCTATCAATTTTCTAAGACGATAAATAAAAGAACAGTTACAATATGCATTTTTTCTCTTTCTTTTTTTTTTTTTTTTTTTTCTGAGGCTGGTGTTAAGTGACTTGCCCAGGGTCATACAATATGCATTTGTAAAAGGGAAGCTTCTCACTGGGGAAGTCTTTCCACAAAATAACAGTTCCAGGGTTCTTATACCCTGCCCCTTCCATCTCCTCATATTTACTCAGACTTATAAATTTTAGAAATTAAAGACATGGTCCAAGAGACCTAAGGAGATGGGAACTGAGAGGACCTATTTAATGTAAAGTAACTAGAATGACAAATGTCCCCTCAGTCTACAAATTCTAAGTTTCATCATTTTTCCATTAACTCAGGCTACTTCTCCATAGAAGCCCCTTATCTGCTTATTATTCCATTAGCACTCTATTTTTAATTTTTTTTTCAAAGTGGTAGTTTGAGTGATAATGTGTTAAGGTTCCTTTTTCTCTCCACCCATACAATATGCCTTTTAGCACTGGGGTCCATATATGATCCATTAACTTAATAGTCTAATTGTAGTGATAAGAAGTTTTGCAAAGATGGCCAGCTACAAAGAAAGATACTTTGAGTCAGATGAACTTTTCAGTGTCCCTTAAGTTACATTAAACAAGTGGATCTCTAGTCTTCGGTATTCTGTAACAACAATTTTGTGTTTTGTCTTTATAGATTGTAAAGAAAATATCTATTTTAGTGGTCTTTTCTAAAATAGAAGGAAAAGAAATAAAAACACAGGAACTTCTTATAAAGGATTTTTGTTTTGCTTTTTCTTAATCAATTTATTTTTTTAATATTTTTTTTATTTATTTAAAGATTTTTATTTTCAAATTGTTTCCTTTTCTTTCACCGCTCCTACTCCTAGATGAAAAATAATACAATATATATTAAACACATACAATTCTTCTATACACATCTCCATAAACATCAGATTACACAAGAAAAAACCAGATCAAAAAGGGAAAAAAATGAGAAAAAAAAAAATGCAATCAAATAACAACAAAAAAGAGTGAAAATACTATGTTGTGATCCACACTCATTTCCCATAATCTTCTCTCTAGTTACTCATGGCTCTCTTCATCAGAAGACCATTGGAACTGGCTTGAATCAATTCATTGTTGAAGAGTCATGTCCATCAGAATTGATCATCATATAATATTGCTGTTGTACATAATGCTGTGTACAATGATGCCCTGGTTCTACTCATTTCACTCGGCCTCAGTTCATGTAAGTCTTTCTAGGCCTCTCTGAAATCATCCTGCTGATTATTTCTTATAGAATGATAATATTCCATAACATTCATATATATAATATTCCATAATATTCATATATTCAATAACTTATTCCGCCACTTTACAACTGATTGGTATTTTTCTCAGTACACAATGAGTTGCCACAAACATTTTTACACATGTGGATCCTGTTCCCTCCTTTATGATTTCTTTGGGATACAGTCCCAGTAAAAACTCTGCTGGATCAAAGGATATGCATAGTTTGATAGCCCTTTGGGCATAGTTCCAAATTGCTCTCCAGAGTGGTTGATTCAGCTCACAGATCCACCAATAATGCATTAATTTCCCAGTTTTCCCACATCCCCTCTAATATTTGTCATTATCATTTTCCTGTCATCTTAGGCAATTTAAGATATATGTAGTAGTACCTCAGAGTTGTCTTAATTTGAATTTGTCTCATCAATAGTGATTTAGAATATCTTTTCATATGATTAGAAAGTTTTAATTTCATCAGAAAATTGTCTATTCATATTGTGTGACCATTTATCATTTGGAGAAGCCTTGAGTTCTTATAGAGTTATTTATATATTTTAGAAATGAGACTTTTATCAGCACCCTTGAATGTAAAAATTTTCCCAGTTTATTGCTTCCCTTCTAATCTTGTCTGCATTGGTTTTGCTTGTACAAAACATTTTTAACTTAATATAATTAAAATAATCTATTGTGTAATCCAGTTCTTCTTTGGTCACAAATTCCTTTCTTCTTCACATATCTGAGAGGTAAACTATTCTATATTCTTCTAATTTGTTTATAATATCCCTAATGAAAATAAGTGAAATTCCATGACTAGATTTAAGGGATTAGATCTGAGACATAAAGATCTGAAGAGCAAGGAAAGAAGTTCACAATACTGTAAGGGCAATGAAAGCAGCAGCTGTGGAACACCAAGGACCACAACAAAACATTTCAAGAAAAAAAAGAACAAGATAGAAAGATGACCGTAGAAGCTTTACAGATAGCTGAGTAAAGAAAGAATGTGAAAAGGAAAAGAGAAAGGAAAAGATTATATCCAAAGTGAATGCATAATTTCAGAAAATAACAATAACAGATAAGAAAGCTTTCTTAATTGAGCAATGCAAGGAAATTGGAATAAACAGCAGAATGGAAAAGACAAGATCTTTTCAAGAAAATGAAAGATATCAAGGCCAAAGTTTCATGCAAAAATGGGTGTGACAAAAGGAAAAGAAATGGTAGAGACTTAACTGAAGCAGAAGATATAAATTGTAGTTAATACACAACAATAAAACACAAAAGAACTAAACAAGAAAGGCCTTAACTTTACTGATAATCACAATCTTGTAGTCACTGACCTCCAGCTGGAAATCCTAGATGGTGAAGTCAAGTAAGCCTCAGGGAGCTTTGCCAACAAAAGGAAAAGTAAAGATGGAGAAATTTCAGCTGAGCCTTGTAAAACCGTAAAAGATGATTTTATTTAAGTCCAGAGTTTAATGTGTAAACAAATTTGGAAAACGCAACAACAGCACTGGACTGGGCAAAAAATCAGATTTCATCACAATCCTAAGGAAAGGTAGTGCTAAGAAATGTTTGAATAAGCAAACAATTGTACTCATTTGACATACCAAAAAGACTATACTTAAGATGTTGCAAGCTAGGCTTCAGTAATATGTAAATGTAGAATTACCAGAAGTCAGGCTGAATTTTTAAGAAGAGAAACTTAAAGAAGAGAATCCTCTGGATTATGAAAAGAGCAAAAAATAAATAAATAAACAAACAAACAAACAAACAAACAAATAAATAAAAAAATAAAAAATCCAGAAAAAAAAGAAGAAAGAAAATGAACTTCATGCCACAATTAAATGTGGCAAGTGCTCAGAGATAGAAAATTTAGGTTATCTTACTTGTCTCCTGAAGAACATATATATATATATATAGACCAAGAAGCAACAGTGCAAATCAAATATGGAGCAACTTACTACTTTAATATTGGAATAGATTACAAGGCTTTATATTGTCACTTATTTATTTAATTCCTATGAAGAGTAAATTATGGGAAATGACAGGTTAGGTGAATTAAAAGTCAGAATTAAGGTTGCTGGGAAGATTGTCAACAATCTCAGATATGCAGATTTTACTGCTCTCATTACAGAAATTTAGAAAGAATTTAGAAATGTCTTGATAAGGTAGAAAGTTTAAAAACTGACTTGAAACTTAACAAACATACACACACACACACCTACACACACATATATACACACTAAGATGTCTGCAACTGGTCTTCAATACCCCCCCAGATTTACATGTTGTTTCCTCTTCAACCCAGAGGAGAGTACACTTCCAACATTACCAGCCATCTACCCCTACCTGCTCTCTCCATGTTAGATCTTCCTTTTAGTCCCTATTTGATGAAATAATTCTTTTAGCTTTTTTTTACCCAATTTTGTTTTTTAGAATTACCCTATCATATACAACTCAGTCCCAGCTTTTCTTTCAAACTATTTTTATAATATGACAATTTAGAAATACTGATCATGGTTTGACCTTAATGAGTGCCTTATAATTAGTCTTTAAGATTTTGCTTCTCATAGTTTTTTCTGAATATTTTATATTAAATTTTCCATTATGTTCTGTCCTTTTCAGCAATATTTCAGTTCATTTTTTTCCCCTTTCATTCAGGATTATATTCAGCTTTTCTTGGACACAAGCTCAAGTCTTTTGTTCTTGAAAATATAATGTTCTTAGACCTATGGTCTTTTTCATATAGAAGCTGCTGAGTCTTGTGAAATCCTGACTATAGGCTTAGCATGCTGTGATCCATGGGATCACAAAAAAACTGGACCTAATTGAATGAGTGAACAGAAAGAACAAGAAAGTCATGCAAATCATCTATAGTTTTAGTTTAAAAACAACATATATCTTTAAATTGATAATTCAATGAACTCACAAATAAAATAGAGAATAATTTACAAAGCTCTCAGGTTCAAAAAATGTTCTTATATTCTGAAGAAAAGAAAATCCAGGAGTTATAAACGAAATGCTTTTAAGCCATAAACATAATTATACCTCATTTAGAGAATAGGTTTTCATGTTGCTTGACCTCTTTACAAAAGTATGATTTATATTGTCAATAGAAGGATGATGATGTAGGTGTATTGCTTATCGGGCACTTGAAAATACACTCCTAGTTCCTTGCACAGAAAATCATCAAGCTAATTCAGTAACAATACACTTTAGAAAATTTTAATAAATTCTTAAAACATCAGAAGCAGCATCCATTGACTTTTTCTCTTAATCTTTTCCTAAAAAATCTACACAATCAATTCACTGACTTTTAGAAATATTTATTAAGCAACTATTTTGTGTTAGAGAAGATTCTGGGCATCAAAACTCACATGTGAAGACAAAATTAACTTTAAGGTATATAGAGATTGTAGCAAAATCAAACAAAAACTACAAATTTGTATTTAGAGATTTTCACTGTGGCTATCTAAATGGGTAATAGAAATTTTAACCTACTTATTTTTGAATGGTTTAGGAACACAAGTACCAATTTATTTCCAGGTTATTTTAATTTCTTGTCAATAGTAAACATTGAAATTACTACTTCATAGTCATTGACATATTTAAGTGTGGTTTTGTCAATTTGTATAAATAGATATTTGAGGATTCAGGTTTAGTGGATGAACATTTGAGTGCTCAAATACAATTTTCTAAAAGACCTCATGTGGTATTTTAGATTGAGAACTAAAAGAAGATCTTGATTCATGACTTTTATAAACATCTCTATTTAAGTGGATCAAACTAGAATCAATTAAGGGGAGTACTGGAATTGGAAATATTTCTATTTGTTGTGTGGTTTTTTTGGGGGGAGGGAAGAAGTATTCTTAAAATCTCAAAATTCATGTTATTGTGTAAATAGATTATGATTTTAGCTTAAAATATATTTTTGGAAACCAAAAAAGTCTATTTATTCTTTTTTGGACCTTTTATTTTAAGCAACAAAAGTTCAGCATATAAATATGTGTTATATTACCATGAATTTCAGGAAGGAAATTTACCAAACTGTCTTCAAAATGTTTCTAACATATAACAGATGTAATCCAAATGAGACTTCAGAGTATCTCTCAGTTCCTAAGAATTCTGTTGGGTTTTTTTAAGTAATAAAATTCAACTTAATTACCCACTTTAAATTAATGATGATCAATATAATAAATTCTAAGAAAAGGAAAATGAAATAAAGAAAATTTTTGTTTCATCACATATTTAATTCTTACTCACCTAATGTTTCTTTTTTTTTTCCAGATTTAGAAATAAGCCATTCCTGTATTAGTTCCAGTAGAAATAACATCAGTGGAGATTGAATAGAAGGGATCTTTACATGATGCTAAGCAAAGTAGACAAGGGAGTGGCTGAAGAAAGAAACCACAAATTAAAATCAGAAAATGAATGTCACCATGAATCCATTAGAGATTTAAAATAAGCACGTAGTTTCCTCTGAGTTGATATAATACAAAGATAAGGAGAAAATCTGGCTATGAAATCTTAATTCCAAAATATATAAGGCATATTAAATCTCGTATAAGGTTTAAACATTCTGCAAGTTTTAGAATCCAAAAGAAGATCATATTCCTTAAAATATATCTTTCTATTTATGTAGGTTCAACCTTGATCAGATTCCTGATTTGATCACTGACTTGTCTGATACATGATTCTCCCTATTGTCTTCCCTATACAATTTGCTTGAGAACTCTCCACACCCCTATTTTGGTTCTTAATTATATGTCCCTGTGCATTGCTCTCTAATTAATATGTGTGAGTCTCCCTGATACTTTATAAACTTTGAGAAGGCAAAACTCATGCTGCATAAAACTTTCTTTTATAGTGACTTCACCCAAAGGAATAATTCTCTAGAAATGGCCTTTAAGGTACTCTAATAGATCAAAGACATGCCAAGTACTTTGGGGCAGAGGGAATCTGGCAGATAATTTCAATACACACCACATGGGTCTACCATGGTTAGAAGTCATGCAAATAGCAGCCAGGAATACTAGCCAAGGGACAAACTAGATATTTGAGGAACTTACTGTCTGTTCTTAAACAAAAATTTCATTACCTCCTGATAAAAGTTTTATAGTTCTTCTTATTGTTGTTGTTTCTCTTGTTATATTTGTCTTACCAATCAAAAGGTTCCATTTAAGTCAGTGAGATGCAGTAGCCATGGGGTCAGTGCTCTTTGAGTGGAAGGCAGGAGTATAAATATTAGGGCAAAAGATAAGTGAGAAAGGAGCTAAGAAAAACACAGGAATAGCTTTGCAATTTAGAGGATTTACCATTAAAAATTAGAGATTTGGAGATAGTCTTCTTTGTGTTGTTACTCAGTGTTCAATATTTAGATGGAGAACTGGAAAAGACCTAAGATGATCTAGTCCAACTCCATATTACAAAGCATGGCACTGGGGCCCAGATATCCCATGTTAAAGTGACAGCTCGGATTCAAGCAGAGTCTAGAGACACTGTCCATTCCATTACATGATGCATCTTTTCTCATTCCATTTATACCTATTTTTTTTTTCTTCCTAGGATTAGTTCTCCAATTTTCCTTCCTGGTTTTCTCCATTAAACCCTGTCAGAGTTGGGCATGTCCACAGGCAGGCTTTGATTGCAAGTCACAAGCTATGTAATACCCCTTATAGTCTTTTAATTGCCTACATGAGAGCAATCAAACATATCAGCTAGAACAATCAAATCTATCAGCTGGAAATCTTCCCTCATTCTGAGTGAACAGACCAGTTCAAACAGTGTTTCTTTGAAATATCTTGCTTGGGTAGTTTAGTTTTGTTTTAAAGAACCCATATGTTCTGACTAAGTGAACCAATCTGTACCGAGAATCAAAGCCTAAGATGTTGCTCTAACACTTGTCACCAACAAGGCAGTGATGACCAGAGCCTATGTGTTGATCTTTTCTATTTAACTAAGTGGATTAATATGGAAATCAATCTCTGATTATCCCTTAGGGGAAAATCATTTTTTAAAGTATCAAATGGTTTCTCAGTCAATTATCACTTAGCTTTCTTCACTCTGTGGTTGTTTTACTTGTTTATCTTTTACTCTAACCATTAGAAAGAAATGTCATACGTTGTCAAATTTTTTTCCAATATTATAAATTAAATTGAATTCGAGAGATATGGCCACCTAACTCCAATTCATAATTGGTACATAGCTGCAGAGATAATGTTCCCACAAAGTTAAAAGCAACTTCATTTATAATAGAAGTCCTAGCTTCCCACCCAAAGTTTATTGCTTCCAGGAATGCTATCTTATTTACAACTCTAGCTTCTAGTAAAGGCAATTGCATTTGTGGACATTAAGAAACCTTTATCAGTTTTCTTATGCAGCTTGACAAATATGGAAATATGTTTAGAAGAATTCCACATGTTTAATCTATATTGTATTGTGTGTTGTCTATGGGAAGGGTTAGCGGGGAGGGAGAACAATTTGGAACACAAGGCTTTGCAAAGGTGAAAACTGAAAACTTTCTTTGCATGTATTTGGAAAAATTTTATAAAAAGCTATAAAATGTTTATTAGAAAGAAAGGAAGAAAAGAAATAATGGAGAAAATAAAAAGAAACAGAGAGGAAGGGATAAAGGGAGGGAGGGAAGGAGGGAGAGAGAAGTAATTTTGGTACCTCCTATTTAGGGAATTTCAAGAGGCTGAAATTGTTAATTATACATATACATATATATGAAACATATATATATACATATATATAAACATATTATAATTCATCATAAATATGAATAGCAAAAATATTGGCAATTGTTTCTTTTGTTACTCTCTTTTAGCAACATGAGACTATCTAGCTCCTAGAAACAAAACACCCAATCAAAACTTTAGATTTCTAGAGCAGAGCTAGTCAGTTTTTCCTGCATAATGCCAGTTTGGTACATCTATCTCACAATAACATATAGATATGCCGAAATTTTCATGAGGACCTTTCAAGGACTTCCTCCATACTATTCATCCTATATGACTTGTACATTGCAATGATCATCCACAATCAGAAATGTAATTCCCCATTCATTTTCTATCTCCAGATTTATGAGAAGTCCCAGAATGTTAGGATTGACCTAATGCTGTCAAAGACTAGTTTATTACACATGAAATTCATGGGTTTTGATCCAGAAACCATAGACATATCTATCATAGCCAGTCTCTTTAGGCTAGTAATATAATGTTAACTGGATGAATTCACATTATACTGTGACCCTTGTCTAAATCAGAAAAAAATAAATTCTTTTGACTATAGACGACTCAGGACCTATGGCACAGGGCACTCTTCATAATAAGATTAGTTAGATTAATGAGCATCTTTCTATAGTAGCTTTAGTAGGTTCATGTGAGAGACCCTTGAACTCAATTCATCATGTAATGAGCACCCAGCAGGTATGTAAAGAGAATCTAGTTCAATCTAATAGGAGCATCATGGTTAAGAAGAAATAGAATCAAACAATGCTAGAAATGGGAATATTGAGTGAATGCAGAGTGTGGAAAAGTCAGCTTTATATAGCAACACTGGAAACTGGTAGATTCATGTATTTAATGGAAGTTTTCTTCTCTTTTCCCTATGATCTCTATTTGTTCTTGTATTCCCTCTACTACCTCTATTTGTTCTTAAATCCCATAATAGAACTTTTAAAAAGTTCTCTTGCTATATTCTCCCCAAAGTGGAAATTTTTGCTTAATATAAATATTCATTTATAAAGTAGAAAAATAAAACTTCAAAGTTTGGGAAAGGTAGTAAGTATATATGTGGCAGTTATAATTTTCAAAAAAAATATATATATATACATACACCTAGAATTGGAGGTAATTATAATTTTGAAAAAGTCATAAATTGAACTAAAGGAAATAAATATAAAATCTACATTATTATCCAGCTGCATAAATAATCCACAGAAAATGCTTAATAAATATGTGTTGAACAGAGTAGTTCTTAAACATAGCCAAAGAGTATTAAGACTTTTCAGAATATTTCCTATAACTTCTTATGATATGTTATAACTAACATATCATAACAAATCTAAAGTAAGATAGCATTAACCTAATTATGTTAAAACATGTCCAAATGTGATATCAAACACATTAAGTAGATTAAATATAATGCAGGAAATAGTTAAAGTAAAAATTTCTCATTATTTGCATAATACTACCCAAGAAAGATCATGAAAAGATTCTAATAGCCTGCTCTCATCTTGATCGAAACATCCCTGTTTTGAAGAGCAATTCTCAAAACCACCACAATTAGATAGAAATATGCCTTAAGACTAACTTCTTTTAATCTAATTCTGTGTTCACAAAGGAACTTTCTGATCTATTATTTAGTCTCCTGAGAAGACTCCCTGAGGAGGAAAGATGTGCTGTTATATTAATTGGTGTTGGTGATCTTGGAAGATGTCTACCCATCCTTACAAGGCCCTGCTCAACTCCATGTTCTCCAGGAAGTCTGCACGCACTATTGGGTGAGCTTGGAGACAAACTTTACCAACTAAAGAAGTCCAAATAAGAATGTTCTAGATCAGGGTTTCTTAACCTTTTTCTGTATCACAGACTTATACCAGTTTAGGGAAGACAGTGGGCACTTTTTTGGAATAATGACATTTTTAATAACAGTTGAAGGAAATGCACATAATATTATATATTTTCTATATACATATGTGTGCATGTTATATAGCATATATATAATATAAATATAAACATATATATATAAACATATATATATGTGTATATATATATATATATATATATATATATATATATATAAACACACACATAGATAAGTACATATATATTGTCCAATCCAAGTTCATGGCCTTTGTGAATTCAACCAGTTAGAACCGTATAGCAAGTTTGTCTCTTTTTGGGGAAAAAAAAAATCTATAATACAATTCATTTGGTTCATTATTACCTAACTATTAATGCTGGCAAAATACTGTTGAATTCTCCTCCCTAAGCTGCCAGGAAGGAAAAAAAAATAAAGGCTTATCAAAGTTTTTAAAAAATCTATCCATAGATTTTACAGATCCCAGATTAAGATTATATGGTGATTGGTCTAGAAAATATTCTATAGCTTTTTCAACATGGAAGCTGTGTCATAGAAGGATAAGATGGAAATACTGAGAATGTTGACCTTGGAAATGAATATTCTTAGAAAACATGCACTTTATTTGATTTATGTTTGCCTTTTTTCTGCTTGGGGAGAGGGAAGAACTAGGGAAAAAAAAAGGTGGAAGTTACAAAGAGGCATATATATATATATATATATGAGTTCCCTCTCACTGAAGTTATTTAATTGGAGGTCAGATGACCACTTATCAGGAATATAGGATCAAATTTAACTAAATGAGATTGCAACTAACTTTGAGATTCTGTGATTTTGTATTGTCTCAATATGAATTATTCTGATTTTAAAATTAATCTCTTATGAAGTTTTGTTGTTTTTTTTTTATTATTATGAACTAGTTCTTGTGAATACAATCACATCTTAACAAACTAGTTTATTTGAGTTTCTGATGCCTAAAAATTTAGGACATTGGTGACCTTACTTCAAGGGCTTAAGCCAGTTGGAGTCATCCCTTCTACCCGGTCCTCTTTATTTCTATGTTTCTGTCTGTCTGTCTTGTAAGTACATCATGCCCGTTTATTTTTAAAGATTTTCTTGCCTCATCTTCATATTTTTTCATTTTACTAAAATAGATTCATACCATTTTCTACATTTAGGGACAGAAATGAACCATACAAATAAAAATAAAGAATAATTGTCTGGGTATGAAGACAATTTAAAGAGATTTAAAAATAAATGTTGCATTTGGAAGGATAAATATATTTTTCATTCCCTTTAATAGAGAAGATTTCCTCACCAAGTATTCCTCCCACCCAAGAGGTTTCAGAGTGAGATCAAAATAAAACAAAACACTTGTATGGATCCTCCCCATTAAACTTAGTTCTTAACAGCCATGATCTTTATTCAGGAGTTAATATGATAGGAACTTGGAGAGGGGTGACAGGAAATAATTTTCAATTAACATTAATGTTTACTCTGTCTAAGTGAGGTCTTTCTGAATAGTTATCTTTTTTTGTCCACTAACATATAAAACATCCTTTGCTCAGAAAGTCTCCAGTTATCAGGAACCCCTCTTCAACACTAGATATTCTAGTTCTTAAGAGTTCTTCCTGGACAACTTTAAATTCTCTATATGAGGATACACTGTTGGCTTTCCTCAAGAATACAAGTAGTACATGAGAAAAAATTATCCAGCAACTCCTGCCTATTTCTGAATTTTCCATTTGGAGATTAGCCAGAAAGCTGCTCTTTTGGTGGCCTAGATCCTCTTAAGAAATCAGTGGGATGTGGATAACAAGTATTCCTCCAGGGTCTTTGGATTCTTATAAGATACAAGAAGAGAACTGCTACAGAGATTAACAAAGTACCTAGTCAAATGAAATGGGTCATTTGTGCTGAGTTAACAATATATCCCTCTTCTGGTCCTATTGATTCCCCTGCTTATCTTTTTATATTGACAAATGTCATTTAGGGAGATGGGAGAAAATAGGCTAAGGCTAATCTGTGCTACTATTGTTACTTTAGTGTAGAGAATATTATTTCTCCTGTAAGTTTGCAAAATGACTGATGTTTTATTCTTATTACCTGCTTCTTAATTTGATAGGCTATCACAAATTTGGAAATCACAAATGTCCCCAGCTACTAGAGGTTCAATTCACTTCTACAAATATTCATCTAGTGACTTCTCTGTTGTTGGTACAAAATAAAGTCATTTTCAGTCACTGATCTCAGAGAAATTCTAATCACTTATGTCAGAGAAATTCCAATAAATCTTTACACTTGGTAAAAATAGGGCCCTGCAGGATGGATCAAATTATTGAAACACAATGACAGCCAGCTTCCATCTTAGATTACATAATGGGTTATAGTATAGTTGGGGTTCAAAGGAGATTCCAAAAAGGTTGGAGTTCTACACCAATTTTGAGAGGTGTCTCAAAAGAATTTTCAGACTGGAACCAATTTGCAATTCAAGAGGCAAATTTTATTATAATTGTAATGCCAATGAAAATGGACTAAGTTTCAGAGGAATTTAGCAAACAACCAGGAGTGAGAAGATAAATTTGTAGGAAAAATATTATTAGGTGCTTCATGTCACTATATGCTCATTTTATGGATTAGAGGTAGAATTGAGAATGGTCTTATAGGTGATATTGAAGATTTAGAATTTTGTGGTTTACAGGTGGATTTGCAGCCTTTTATTGAATTCTGTGACTTAGGTTGTCTCAGAAATTTTGCTATGACTGACCAACACATCATTATCTGACACTCAATATTTTTTGTGGAACTAAAGCACTCCCAAGGCCAGGTGGCTTTCATGTTAAGGCCAGGAAGCCTTAGGGTTATTGCTACATCCCCCTTAGGAGATATACTACATCAGTATCATCACCGTACTTTAGTTTGAAGTCTTACAGGGTTTTTTTTTTTCTGAATGAAATCACCTTGTTAATGTTTCTTCAACTCTGCTTTTCCAAAATGGTAACCCTCATTGAAAATGTTTATAGTATTTTATTTATTTTATATTATTTATTTTATTTTTCCAACACTTGCAAATATACTTTTTAATATTCACTCCTGAAAAACATTGTGTTTCAAATTTTTCTCCCTCCCTCCTTGTCAGCCCTCCTACCCAAGATATCAAGCATTTCCATTTAAGTTACACATGTTCAATTTTAAACATACCTGCATATCCATCCTGCTATGCAAGAAAAATCAGATCAAAAGAGAAAGGAAAAAATGAGAAAAAAAAACATACAACCAACTACCATCAAAAAAGGTGAAAGTACACTTTTATCCATTTCCAGTCTCCATAGTCCTCTCTTTGGATGTGGATGGCAACTTTCATCACATGTCCATTGGAATTGCCCTAAAGCCCTCATCACTGAGAAGAGTCTAGTCCATTAGAGCTGATCATTACATAATCAGGCTGTTACTGTGTACAATATTCTCCTGGTTCTGTATACTTCATTGAGCCTTAGTTCGTGTAAGTCTTTCCAGGATTTTCTGAAATCAGCCTGCTCTTTTTTTTTAATAGAACAATAATATTCCATAACATACATATACCATAACTTATTCATCCATTCCCCAATTGATGGTTTTCAGTCACTTTTCCAAGTTCAGTTTCCTGCTACAACCTTTTTTTTTTTTTTTTTTTTTCCTACTGTGGGTCCTTTTTTCTTTATTATGATTTCTTTGGAATACAGACCATGTAGTGAAACTGCTGAAGCAATTTTATGACTTTTGGGATAGTTCTAAATTGCTCTCCTGAATGGTTGGATCATTTCACAATTTCACCAACAATGTTTTCGTGCCCCAGTTTTCCCACATCCTCTCCAACATTTATCATTTTTCCCTGTCGTCTTAGTCAATTTTAAAAGTGTGAAGTGACACGTCATGGTTGTCTTAATTTGCATTTCTCTAATCAATAGCTTACTTAGAGCATTTTTTCATATGACGACAAATGACTTTAATTTCTTGATCTGAAAATTATCTATTCATGTCCTTTGGCCATTTGTCAATTGAGGAATGGCTTGTATTCTTATAAATTAGACTCTATTCACTATATATTTTATAAATGAGCCTTTATCAGAAACATTGGTTCTGAAAATTGTTTCCCTGTTTTTTGCTTTCCTTCTATCTTGGTTGCATTAGTTTTTTTTTGTAAAAATAAAAAGTTGAACAGTGCAGCTAGCTTTTGTTCAGTGATTTTTATGGGAAGGAGGATTTTGTATATTGTCTGAGTATAAAAATAATACCCATCAGGTGATCCTGATGGGAGCCTATCATTCAAGTAGTGATTTCCGTGGGGCACCAGATTATATTTTATTGTTTGGCTAGGGCTCTGAAACACTACTGGGGTCATATGGAGCCCCTGGAACACAAGTAGTGGTATCACTTGGGCTCTGGAATCTGATATGTCATTTTCATGGGGGCCAGATAACAAATAGAAGTACAAATGGAGACCTGACACTTAATTTTAATGAAATCCATAAATTCTACAGAAAATGACCTGGATAAAAAGATCCTCTCTGAATCCCTCTTTTCTTCTCTCCTCTCCTCTCTTCTCTTCTCTCCTCTGCTTTCTTCTCTTCTCTTCTCTTTTCTTCTCTCTTTCTCTTCCTTCCTTTTCTCCTCCTCTTTTTCCACTCTTCTCTTTTTTTCCTCCATTATGTTCATAAACACAAAAATAAAACAGTCCTTGTCTTTAAGGGGCTTACATTCTTCTTGAATATACATGTATACTTTCTTTTTTTTTTTAAATCAGATTTTTCTTTTGTGCAGCAAAAGAATTGTATAAGTATGTTTATGCATATTGGATTTAACATATATTTTAACATGTTTAACATAAAAAAGAGGGGGAAAAAAGAAAATTGAAATTCCAGGAGTCTCTCAATGAACTCTAAAATTCCTTCTTGCTCCAAAACACTATCACATTCTATGGCATTACAATGCATTATTAAGATTCTGTTTTTATATTAACAAATACCAAGCACTATAATTAGATTATGTTGAGGAAAAAGAAGTTGAATTAGAAAAGGATTTGATTTGAAGCTCCCATAAGGCACT
The DNA here is from genome assembly GCF_048593235.1 of Sminthopsis crassicaudata. Classification (NCBI taxonomy): domain Eukaryota; kingdom Metazoa; phylum Chordata; class Mammalia; order Dasyuromorphia; family Dasyuridae; genus Sminthopsis; species Sminthopsis crassicaudata. Next base: position 22,678,812 of record NC_133622.1, on the reverse strand, counting down.
CTTTCTTGTAGAACAATCTGTCAATAAGCCAAAATTGGAGAAAATACTGGGTGTGCAAGGCAGAGGAGAAAGAGACCTTGATCTCAGAAGGCCTGGGGTTGCATCCTAACTTTTTTGCTAATCAATTTTGTGTCTTTGGGCAAAGTCACTTTTCACTTATTTATCTATTTGGCTTTCTATCTATCCGTCTGTCCATCTATCTATTTCTCAATTTATTTTGCATTTGTTGGAGAGACAATGTCAGGATGAATTTCTTTCCCTTTGGTTTTCACTTATTCTCTAAGTAAATGTACATTTTTCTCTTAAAGTCTTGTGCTTAAAATAGAGTTCACAATTTTTCATAGAGATCAGTTTTCACAGAAAAAAAAAGATTCAGAAAGGGCCGGATACATGTTCTCTAAAGGACCTTAAAAAGACAATTAATATTTCCTCTTTAAAATTCACCATAGTTAGGTAGAGTAGCATACTTGTGATTTCCTGGCCACTGGGGGGCAGATGAGGCAATGAACATATAAGAGGTCAAGGAAAATATACTGGAAAAAGGCATCAGAACCATACTTTCCCAACTTCCCTCTGTTGGCAGGATCAGCCCTGCCTCTTACTACTCTGTGGTTTTTCTGCTTAATGAGTTCTCTACATCTATAATTGAAGTTAATGTTACCTATTACTTTCTAAAGAGAGTTAAAACTACCCAATTATTACTTGTATTATTTGGTTTGACTAGTTATGAAAATCCCTGTGTGTGAGATTTTATTTCATCTGACCACACTTATATTTCTTACTGTGTAAAACATATATGATACTCCTGAGTAAAAGTGACTCATTAAATTAATAACAGGCACAGGAAATTCTCCCCTTCAGAGAGCAATTGCCTTCTGCTGGTTTTAAAAATCAAAACATCAAAATAGTGTTTTAAGTACAATATGTATTAATGATACTAAATGGAATGTTTATAGTGATAAGACTATGTGTGAAGCTTAATGCTCCCCACTTGGAGTTACCAGACTGGTCTGCAGAAAACTGAAAGAATTACAATAAAATTATTTCTTTCATATATTCTCTCACACACACACACACACACACACACACACATATATATATATTCAGAAATATAAATATGCATGTACATATTTATATATTTAAATATATTACATATGTGACTATAGAAATGCATTTTACATAGATTTTGCTACTTAACTCAGTCATATTTAAGAATTATTTTAATCATAAGCATTTATATTAAGATACACATTTCTTAGAAAGGAGATTTGATTTAAAAGAGAGTATACTGAATTTCATGTCTTGAAGAACTGTCTTCAAATCCTCTTTCTGATACTTGCTAGTTAATGGGAACATGAATATCACTTAATCTCTCTGAGACTCAATTTTCTCATTTGTCAAGTGGGGATATAAATATCTGTAAAATCTACCTCTAAATGTGGAACAAATGAGATGACACATGTAAAACACTTTGCAATATTAAATGTACTATTTATATGTCATCTATCATAATTTTATTAAATAAATAAGGAGACCTTGTTAATTGGTTATAATTATAATTATATAGTATATTATCTATAATTATAATTATATAATTATTAATTTAAAATGAGCACAGGCTACCATTTAATGATTTACGAATAATTCAAGGATGTATTTTCATCAGTATGGAATAGATAACGTTTTCTACAATTGTAGATCCCCAATCTCTAAGACAGGGTTTGGGCTTTGGGGGATGCTCTGTGTGATAATTCATCCCTTAGAGAAAAATCAATAATTAGCTTCTCTGAGCTGTATTAGACTATTTCTAAATAATATAGCTACCACCAGTTCATATTCAAAACCTTTCCTATTTGATAGCAGATAGTGATCCACCGAATTACTTAAAGACATTCTCAATTCAGAAAACATTTATCAAGGGCTTACTATGTACTGGACACTCTGATAAACATTGGGGATACAAAAATAGGAGGGGAGGCCCTTCTCTCAAGGATTTTACAATCTAATGGAAGAGCTTAAAGCCATGTAATGAAGACAATTGATTTCAGGGCATTAAGGGAAGATTTTTATTATATTTTGAAAAAAATTGTGCAGACATTAAAAAAATGAGGAAGTCCATTTTTAGTCTATCATTGCTTTATTTGCAGTGGAAGATACTCAACTGTTATAAAACTGAGTGGGTGGTCATCTAGAGAGTTTTGAAGCCTTTTTTTTTTTTGGAAAAGAACTTCTAAACCCACAATGCTGCTCCTCCCAACATCACTCTATCCCCATCTGCTTTTTCCTCTTCCTTTCCCCTTCCCACAGATTCTCTGTGGTTAAAAACTAATTTCAGGCACATACTGAAGGCTAAGTAACAACAGACTCAGTGAAGCTCAAAAGGTGTTGCAAGAGCAGAGCATCCGGGACATGTTTTATTTTTCCCTTTTCCTTAAAAATAAAAACTTTGACAAGCATAGTGACTTCCATTTGTTAGTCAGGTATTAGAAAGGTCATATACAATATACAATCACTGGCGTTTCCCATTCAAAGCTTGGATTTACTGAGCAAGCATTGCTGGGGTGAAATCTAAAACCTGGGCCCTGACCACCTGTCATTATTAAATATCCCGTGACATTGTTGGTGCAAGTAGAAGCATTAAAGCCTTGCCTTGGCCAACTGCCAAATTGGGTAATCATCCACTGAACACCTAAATTCCCAATGCAGTTTCAATTGATTTTTTTTTCCTCCAACTTCCTGTTGCAAATCGGTATCAAATTATCTTATGTTGTGCTGTAATACACATTATGAAGTCTCTGGATTTCATTCTAATGGAAGAAGGATTTATATTTCTGTACGATAAGAAGTGATTTAAATTTAAAGCTGGATTTATGAAGCATTTGGTTATAATTAAGGGTTTCCATGATATCACTGATCTAAGTATTCTCTCCAGTGATGCAAATCAGAAGCCATCTTAAGCCTGTCACCCTGAATGGCTCTTTGGGAGAAGTAACATCATATAGGAAAGTATAATTGATTTGGCTGTCAAAGGCTATGGATTCAAGTCTGGACTTGTACTTTTCTACCAGTGTGATTTTGAAAATTCACTTAACATTTCAATATCTCAACTCTCTCATCTCCTAAAGGAAGATATTCAATTAAATGATCTCTTGTGATCCTTTATAGTTCAAAATCTGTAGTCTTTCCATTAGTTCAGCAAAAGAATCCCATCATACCTTTACTATATTTTCTTCCATATTTTAACTCGATAATTATTTTGATTACAGAAGGAGATAATGACGGTCATGAATTAATTGGCATGGTACTCCATTTTAAAATTTTTTGTTTTCATAAGAACCTGGAACTATCCTTTTTTTTTTTTTTTTTTCTAGATAGGATGTTCATAAACTGAAGATGTTATTCAGTCATTTTGAGTCATGCTGTACTCTGTAACCTCATTTGGAATTTTCTCCGCAAAGACACCATTTCCTCCTAACAATATTCTTCTTTCAGTAACTTTTTAGATGAAGAAACTGAGACATACAGGGGCAATTGACTTGTCCAGGTTCACACCGCTTGTATATCTGGAGCCATATTTAAATTCAGGAAGCTAAATCTTCCTGACTCTAGGTCAAGAGTACTATCAACTGTCCCACTTGGCTACCCATATAACCTGAATACCATACCCTGGATTCTCTAAGAAAACAATGCACAAGATAATGAAGCCATTTCAGTGTCCCCCTCATTTCCACAAATGTGAAGGTTTGTTTATTTGTTTCTCACATGCAAGTATGTGTAGTATACTTAGTCTTGTATAAACTGTGGTCAACTTCAAATTCCACAAAAAATAGGAAAAGTAGCATTAAATACTCCTGCCGGGAACTAAGGTCTGGTGTCTTTTCCCTCTTTCCCAATAGCAACAATAAAGACTGAATGGTTGATGATTTTTATTCACTGAGGAAAAAAAATTCAGTGAAGATGAAATTTTGGAACACAGTTATCTGGTTCTTGGTCTCAGATGATCAGTATATGGTTCTTTGGGGTTCCAAAGAACTCCTCTCAGATGTTTTCCTCCAGGCTTATAAATGAATAATTTATTGATGAACTCATAGTTGGACAAATTAACAAGCATTCATAGTAACTGGAGGTCAGTAAACATGGATTCACAAGAGAATTTTTGCCAAAAAAAGTTTTAAAAATGCATGCATATAATAGACACATGGTTTGACATGAAGAATACACTCCCCCCCTCCCCCCCCTGGGCTGGGGTTAAGTGACTTGCCCAGAGTCACACAGCTGGGAAGTGTTAAGTGTCTGAGACCAGATTTGAACTTGAGGCTTCCTGAATTCAAGGCTGGTGCTCTATCCACTGCGCCACCTAGCTGCCCCCCAAGAATAGACTTTTAAAAAATTTTGTACACCAAGTTGTCATGTGTCTAAGAGATGTACCAGCCCAGAAATAGAGAATCAAAATAATGGAGAAAGATCATTCAATATGGCCTCAGATGTATAGCTCAATCTCATAGTTTGAATTGAGTGATGAGTTCTTTCTTGATAATGGTTGTTATAGCACAGAGAATAGGAAACTATCCTTTATGTCAAGAAAGACATGGTTCTGCCTGACATAATGTGTCATTTTGTCTACACCCAAGTAAGTTAATTTTTCCACAATTTTTTCTTAGGGTTGGGAGTTTTCTTAGAAGGAATTTCTTATAGCAATATAATCAAACATCTGAATTCTGATAGATTTTGTCACCAATATAACAATTCTGTGTGAATATGTCTCTGTGTGTCTCTGTGTGGGTTTTTTTATGAACAGATATAAAGGAAAAATTATTGGCCAATAGTTATATTTTGCAATTTGCACCTATTCACTTTGAGTAAAATATCTCTAATCAAGAGAAGAAATCAGTTTCTTTTTCCTTATGCTTTGGATTTAAAATAATTTAATCTTTTAACAAGACAAACTCAACAAAAAAAGGCATTTTTTGGCTTATTTGCTTTTGTTTATTCTTCTTGTAGTAGTAGTTTGTTTTGCTTGTTTTGTGTCTTTTGAAGGATTTTTTTTATTTTTTCATTTAAGAAAATGAACTGATCCTTGCCCTCCAAAAGATTACATTCTACTGAGGTAAATGATTTGCACACGGCAAATAAATAAGTAAATAATGAAAAATATTCGTTTACAATAAAAGGGTAGTGAGTATAGAAACAATGATAATGGCATATGCAACAAATTAGCTCACTTTTTAATTAAGTAAAATAATTAAAACTGTACCTTTAATCAATATTAATGTGCAAGAATTTATAAAATATATGAATATACACACATATCTCTACAAATATAATAATTTTGTAATAATTGTATCATCTATATATAGGACATTTTATATATGTACGAACTTTCATTAAAGGAACTTCCTGAAGTAATGTAGATGTGTTAATATTTTGGAACTTATAGTCAATTGCCTGAAATACTGAGAGTTTAAATGACTTGTCCTGAATCACACAACTAGTAGCTGTTTGTGGTGGGGAGGAAAACCATGTCTTTCCTGACATCTGGGTAAACTATCTATCCCTTAAACCATGTTGCTAGCAATTAAAGTCTTCATTTTAATTTCTCTCTTCCAGATATTTTATTTATATGCATTCATATATATATATGCCTATGAATGTATGTATGTATATATATATATATATATATATATATATACACACATATATATTCAATTTTAAATTGATTTTTTTTTTTTTTTTTTTTGCTGAGCCCATTTGAGGATAAATGACTTGCCCAGGGTCACACAGCCAGGAAGTGTAAAGTTTTCTTAGATAGATTTGAACTCAGGTCTTCTTGAGTTCAGGTGGGCACTCTATCCACTGTACCACCTGACTGCCCCTCAATTTTCAACTGAGAAAGATGTCAAGATTCTATACATATGTATATTTATGGAAATATCTATTTCTAAATCTATATATAACCTAACAGAAAGGAAAGAAAATCAACTCAAGAACTGTTTCAAAGTTAATTTAATAAAAGTTTAGTTGTAATTTTTTTTTTTTTAATTTCATCCATTGGAATGGATGGATTGCAATGGAGTGTCATTCAGCCTGCCTCCTGTCTATCACTGATTCTTTTTGTGATCTGAAACAAGTCATTTCTATTTTCTGGGCCTCAGTCTTGTCATCTGTATAATGAACAATTTATACATGATGAATGCTACGTCATCAACTCCAAATATGCTAATTCTGGCATTTTTTATATAGTTTATGACATGCCATTGATTGTGTTTTGTTCAATTTTGTTTTCCTCTGCCAGCATGTGACACAGTGCGTCCCATTTTTTTAGACACAGAAAAAGTACACTACCAGTTCCAAGACAATAAGCCTAAGTGAGTACACTGGAAGGACCAGGACATCCATTCATGAGGCAATGAGCCCTGTGGAACGAAGTTAGAGAACAATGCCAAAGGTGTAATGGAAGTAGAGACCATTAAAAGGGGAACAAAAGACTGATGATTATTACCCATTGAGGAGACTACTCAGAATCTAAGTACATTGAAATTCTGGGAAAAAGTCAATTTAAAATTAAAAAAAAATTCCCTCTTACCTTAAATGTTTAAAATTCACTCAATTCCTAAAGCTGAACAGTGAACATAACAGTTTAGTGGAACTTATAAGAATTTCCACTATCAAGTATCCTTTTCAAACAGATTTCTAGAATCAATCAGGAAGGGGAAAAATGTATTGTAAAGTGCTGAATTAACAAAGTAATGAAATACAGCAATCCAATTAAAATTAACATTACTTTCCCTCATCAAGTGGTAAAAGGAAACAGTCTAACAGTCAGCTTAACAGCATGAGACATCATTGTAGACTAGATTGAAGGGAGGGAGGGAGAAGGAACAGGGCTTCTCTGAGCACAGGAAGAAGCACACTGAAATAGTCATAATAGAACTTTGCATTTAAATGTTGTCTCTCTTTGTAAGAGCTGAAAATTCTTTTTAAACTGGGTAACTCTTAGAACAAACCCCCCCTCTTCTTTGCCCCTCAACATTGAATAGGTACCACTATTATTGAATTGGAATTTCCAATTCAGCCTGGACTAATAAAGTCATAGTCTTATTCAACTTCCTTCCTTAGATTTTTGAGTTCTTCCTTAAAAGTTGATGCTAATGGGCTATTGAATATTTCAAATGATTTTTCTAAGAATCATGAGGTTCTTGAGATTGAGTTTTGAACTTGTTTCAGAGCAGACTGAATATATTACCTTGTGCCTGGGGCCTACCCATGATATATTGAAATAAAAATGCTCAAAAATCTCAATGACTACCCCCAGATGTAGCCAGGAAGTCAGAATGTTCTTTTCACAGTGATGAAATGAATAAGAAAAGTTGTTTATTGTGATAGACCATCAAGACAGAGAAAAAAAAAAACTTTGAAAATGGGTTTTAGTGTTTTTCTTACGTTCAGTGTATCAAATAAAGAACCTCAAATCTCAGTGCAACATACGATCAAATTCAACCTTCTTCCATTGCTTTCCCTGCCTTATTCATAATAGACAAATTCTTTATTGTTTCCTTAATATAGAATTCACATAGAGTTGAGTTCTTTAATGAAGCACGTGTAACACCTTCGACAACCCTTCTTAATTCAGGAGAATACACAGGACTGAGAGTCAGTTGATCTAAGTTCTGCCCCACTTTCACCACTGACTCTATAAGATTGTGTATCTATCATCTCTATGATTGTTTTGTAACCTACAAAATGAGTCAAAATACATAATTTCAGTATTTCAGATTTGGAAGACATTTAAAGGTCATCTAGAACAATGAGCCTTAAATGCTGTCCGATTCCAACCCCTTTTAGCCTGAGAAAATTTTATCTGAATCTGATGAGAGATAGGAAAGGGGGAACCCCGTTTTGGTTGGCACAAAGATAGTCCCATTACAGCACAGTGCCCCCTGTAAATTAATTTACAGGCCCGAAAACCTAGATTGATAAAAGGTTTATTGTAGAAATTTGGAAGTAAAGCTGAAGGTAGAAAGACGCCAGGGCCAAAGGTCGCTGGGCGAGCAGGATCTCTTACATGGCCAGAAGGATACCATCTTTTGGGGGGAAGGGCTCTTGCAAAGAGAGAGCTCCAGCTTGGCTATTTTATACCTAAAAGGGGCTTGTGGGCGGTACCCCAAGTTCTTGGAGGGATTTTCAGATAAGGAAGAAACTGTTTGTGAGGGGTTGGGGAAACCTGAGCAGACAGTGGGGGCTGAGAAAACCCAAGCCAGCTTAGATCCAGTGGGGGCTGGGCCCGGATATTCAACCGGAATTGGAAGGAATAATCATGTTTCCCTGACTCTTCACTTCTCAAGATTAAACCTCCCCATTCCCTCCAAATTATCTAAATTGTTGTGATACTTCATCCACTTCACAAGAGTGTTATGAAGAACCAGTCTTGGATATTGTGAAAAGAGTATTATCACTGGCATCAGAGGACTCAGATTCAAATCTTTTCCCATACCTTATTTGTGGGGCCCAATCTATAAGATGAAAAGGTTTTGGGTTTGGCTTCTACTTTTTTTCCAAGATTGAAAGTCTTTGATCTGGAGATGCTAAACTTTCAAAATGAAATGAGATTATATATATGAAAGTGATTTTAAGAAAGTGATAATCAATGAAAATGGAATATATATATATATCTATAAAGCTATAGATATATAGATATAGATATAGATATAGATATCAAGAATATCTCAATCACCTGAGTGAACTCAGATTTATTTCCCTTTGGAGAAATTATCAGTGATATATTTTCTATTAGGAAGAGTAACAGAAATGAATAAATTCAGTAGTCTCTTTGTCCTTCCCTTTCATCATTGAACAGTTTTGTAGCAAAAAGTCCGAGTCTTGACTTTTGCTAATGAGTTATATGACCCCAAGAAAGTTATTTCCCCTCTGTGAAGGTTTCCCCATTTGTGAAATCATGATAATTTCTGAGAGGGTTGTTTTAAGGGTTATAAAAATTGGATCCTGTATGTCTGGAAAGAACATTGGTCTTGTGAATCCTTTACTGACTAGCTGTGTGCTCATTGGCAGGTCACTTCAACTTTCTGAGTCTCTTTTCTCATTTGTAAAGTTAGGCTAATAATATCTGTATACCCTTTAGCACAGGATTGTGGTGAGCAAATCACTTTAGAAATCTTAAATAATGATATACACAAATGTGTATATGTATAAATTCTTACATAAAAAGCGTGTTTAATTTATATATATACCTACATACTGTATTTATAAAATGAAGCTAAGAATATAGAGTCCTTTATTCTTGTGGTAGGTCAACCTCTTTATAAAACTTAATTTATTATATAAGCATGACACTTAGACCTATGTATACAAGCACACAATGTAGTATATTCTTATGTACATACATAGATGAATAACATGAGGTTAGGAATATTTATATTTTCTATATCATAGTACTATGATAAGCAAATCTCTTTATAAAGCTTAAATCACTATATGTGTACAACATGTCTGTGTATGTATATAGCATATATAAATGTACATACAAATATAGTATTTGTTCATGTTAATATAAAATATTATACATATACATACTAAGTTTATGGATATGTCCTACCCTTCATGAAAATTATTAATGTCTAGAAGATTTCTCCCTAATTGTTACCTTTCTAAAAATTTCTGTAAAATGAAGAAGCTGTTTTACTATGGAAGATTTTAAGTAAGATAATAAATGTCTTTCTATGGGAACCATAATTAAATGTTTTTGATATGGTAACTAAAATATTATTAATTTGAGATTGATAAATAACATTACATAGTAGAAAAGAAATGTGAGTCAAGAAATAGAGTTCTGGTCATGTGTTCTCTGTAACCTTGGGCAAATGAAGGGGTTGGACTGAGTGATCTCTCAAGTCTCTTTTCAGCTTTGAAATTCTGAGACTATGAATTGCTTTCTCACAATACTTCATATTTTGTTGACATGTCAGCAGAGCACTTCACACTTCATTGGAAATCCATTAAAACAATTACCATGTCATTAGTGAGTACTTTTAATTATGTGCTTAGTAACCTAAAGAATTCTCCCTGATAGGCAAGGTTAGCATGTACTTCATTTGGATGCAATGAGTAGCTATCTGTCTTACCCACGGAGAACCTGAGACTGTCATACACAAATCTTTCATCATTGTTGATTAGGGATGTGATCTAAAAGGCTGAGGACAGAAAGAAAAATAGATGATAGCTTATCATACAGAGTCTGGGTCAGGAACTTCCAAAATAGAATATAATAGCGATATATATTTGGGTGGGCCTGATCCACAGTGAGAATTAGGTGGCGGGCACAGCTGTGTGAAGGGAAAAAGTTTATAGCAAGTAGAAGTAGAGTAGAGGGAAAATGAATTTTTTTTTTCTGATTACAAAGCTTTGCTGACTGTCCTTGAAAGTCTTTCTTGTTCCTTGCAAGGTTAATTAAAGTTTTTCCAATGTATGGGGGATGAGACAATGGAAAGGAAGATTCAGGCTTTCTACTTAGGCCGAGGTTGAGATACCTCAAGAAGTTGTCATTCTTATTTTCTATTATTTCCTAAGTCAAAATTAAGTACATAAGGAGTCGAAGATATGTCCGAGATGCAGGAAAATTATGTCAGAAGTCATATTTGTCCCACACAGAAGAAAAAAAAAATCAAATCAAAACAAACAAAAAAGCCCTAAAGCTATTGTGAATCAGTTTTCCAACATAGTCAATCAAGGTTGCGATCCCCCAAATCATGGATTTAAAGAAAGAGGTAAACACTTTCCATAGAAATCTAGGACTAGCAGCCTCAGAAAAATCTCTGACCATATGTAGTTGTGCACATTTTCAAATCACATTTCATTTTGCTTTGAAACAGACAAATAAAAACATAGAATATAAAATTAGAAGAAATCTTGGTTATCACACTCATTTTGTAGTTTGAAAAACTAAAACTAGGAGAGATTAAATGAATTTTCTTGTGTCATCTAGATTATAAGTAAGCTTGTAAGGGCAGCTGCTTTGGGATGAAGGTTAGATATCTATTAATGCATATTACATGTGAATCCAACAGAAACATTTTCCCGAAAAGGGAATTTTCAGCCAGCATTCAGTTCCTACCTAGCAATTTTCCAGCATGAAAATGGAAATGGTTTGGTCATAAATTAGAAGGAAGAGAGATAGTTAATAGAAAGCTTGTGAGCTCCACTGGTGGTCTAGAAATGTCTAGAGAAAGCAAAGGATGAACCCAACATACTGAATAGGTCCCTTATAAATTTATTTAGTTCTTTTAAAGTTTTTGGATATTGTTCCTCATATGAGAAAAATGATCCATAAAGATGTTCAGTGACATTCAAAATCAAACAGCTAGTGCTAGAAGGATTTGAATGTAGCTTTTTGCATCTCCAAGTGTCATCTCTCTTCACAATACAGTATTCTGTCAAAGATCTGAGCTTTCTTCAATATGGGTACCTTCTCTACTGACATAGATCAAAACATATTCATAGCTCCTACGAATGAAGTAATGAAAGTACAAAAATCATTTATTAAGTGCTTACCCCCTATGAAGCACCATTATTTCATAAGTCAAAGAATAAAGTCCTTACAATAAAAAGTAAATGTATGCAGTTTAATTTGTTGATGTGTAAAAAGGGTCATCCCTCTGCTGATGACCCTCTCTATTTCACTAATCCATGAATGACAATTTTACATTCATGGCCAGTTTCATACACAAGAATTTTCCTTAGTAGTTCTGACTAGGGATTTAATTTTGTCAATATAATCTTCTAGAACTCATTTTTTTTTCTGAATAGCATGGTGAGAGATAAGATTAAGTTTTGATGGAGAATCTTCACAGAAAAGAGGGATAATCTATAGCCAGCATCCCAAAGCTCTTGCATTTGGCACCACAATAGAAGCTGAATTAGATGAATTGACCAGATTTAGTCCCTTTTTTCAGTCATTCTATCCTTTTATATGATTCTACTATAGAACTGAGTGGTGGAACAAAATATTCTGCTGTGTCCTTTGGGAGCTTGACCATTTAACTGTTTACCTCATATTCATCTTCACTACTTTCTCATCACCTAGATTTTTTCCCCACTAGCTATGAATATTCCCAGGTTTCCCCATTTCTGAAAAGAAAGTATCTTTTCTTGATTGCTTCACCATCCTATCGCTCTTCTGTCACTTATAGTTAAATACTTACAAAGGATTTTATGTACTTATCATTTCCTTTTCCTTACCATCTACTAAATTCTCAATTCCTTTGCAATCAGACTTCTGACACTACCACTTGACTTAAACCACTTTCCCTAAGGCTAGCAATGATTTCTTAACATTAAATCTAATGGGTTATTCTCTGGTCTAGTTCTACTCATCTTTTTTTTTTTCAGTTTTTAATACGAGTAGTCACATTTTTCTCCTTTTTTGGACTACATTATCACTTTCCCTAGCCTTCTTTGTGATATCCTTCATTTCCATCTTGTAAAGAAGAATGTTTTCCTAATATTGTAGTTTGGATCTTCTTATCACTTTATAATTTCACTTTTGGAAATCCCTAAAATTATTCAATCAGTCAATATGAACATATTAATTCATACTATGGAATAGGTCTTGCCCTAAGCACTGAAAATACAGGTAAAAGAGATAGGAAAGAAAAGGAAAAGAAAAGAGAGAGAAAAAGACAACCATGAAGATCACATTATAATAGTAAGGACATAAACAAGTTATGTATAAGAGAAGTAGGAATTAATTTACAAAGTGATGGTACTAGAATTAAGAGCAGTTTAAAAACTTTTTTTTTTCTGTAAAAAATGGAAATTTAGTTGGGATTTAAAGAAAGTCAGGAGGTGAAGTTAAGGAGGGAGAGTATTCCAAGCTTTGAGAAAATCCAGATAAAATTCCCAGAGCCATGAAATGGAGCATTTTGTTCATTATACTGCCAAAAGTTGGGTGTCAGTAAATAGAGGAGTAAATGGCAAGGAGGAAGAAACTAGAAAGCTATGTATTTGTGTATGGTAGACAATAGTTTATGTTCCTTTTTGTTCAGTTATTTTTAATTCTGGCCAGCTCTTTGTAACCCCATTTGGAGTTTTCTTGACAAAGATACTGAAATGGTTTGTCATTTCCTTCTCCAGTTCATTTTACAGATAAGGAAACAGAAGCAAACGGAGTTAAGGGACTTATCTAGGATTACATCACTAATACATGTCTGAGACCATATTTGAAATCAAATTTTCTGCCTTCAAGCTCAGTGCTCTATTTACAGTGACACCTAATTGCCCAAGTTGGGTTATGAAAGGCTTTAAAATGACAGAGATGATTGTGTATTTCAGCCTGAAAACAATAGGGACCCCATAGAGTTTATTGACAAGAAGAATGACATGGTCAGACCTATACTTTAGGAAAATTATTATGGTGGCTGATTAGAGAATAGCGTAGAGTGGGCAGATCCACCACTAGGCTATTATCGTAGTTTAAGTAAGCTCATACGGATTTGCACCCTGATGAAGGCAATGTCAGAGGAGACAAGAAGTTCTAATCAAGGTAATAGAAAAATATTGCGAAGATGAATTTGACAGGTCTCGGGGCTATCCATTGGATATTGGAAGAATGAGGATGAAAGATAGTGATAAGCTGAAGAAGATTAACTAGTGTTGTTGTTGTTGCTGTTTTTTAACTTTATTGAAGCTTTTTATTTACAAAACATATGCATGGGTAATTTTTCAACACTGATCCTTGTAAAACCTTCTGTCCCAAATTTTCCCCTCCTTTCCCCCACCCCCTTCCCTATTTGGCAGGTAGTCTAATACATGTTAAATATATGTTAATTCCAATGTATGTATACATATTTATAGTTATCTTTCTGCACAAGAAAAAATAAGTCAAAAATGGAAAAAAAAACTGACAAAGAAAACAAAATGCAAGCAACAACAACAGAGAGTGAGAATGCTATGGTGTGGTCCCCATTCAGTTTCCACAGTTCTCTCTCTGGTATATATGACTTTCTTCATCATTGTACAATTGGAACTGACCTCAATCATCTCATTGTTGAAGAGAGCCACATCCATCAGAATTGATCATCGTATATTCTTACTGTTGCCATGTATAATGATCTCCTGGTTCTGTTCATTTCACTTAGCATTTGACAACTAGTTTGATGTAAGGGATCTTGATAGTGGTCAGGGTTTGTGTATGGTATTGTTAAGGGGGAGGCAATACTTTTGGTTTTGGATTAATATAAGCTGTGTAGAGGACAGTTAAAGAAGGCAGCAGGATAACTAGATGTGGAAATCATCAGTGTGGAGATGATAATTATATTCATGAGAGCTGACAAGACCACATAAAGTAGGAGAGAAGGAAGAAAGAAGAGGGACCAAGAATGAATGCTGGGGGACATCTACAGTGATCTGGATGATGATCCAACAGAAGAGATAAGAAATGGGAAGGAGTGATCTTGTAGATAAAAACTAGGAGACAGTGGCATCTGGAGGGGAAAAAAACTAGAGAGAAGAGAGTATCAAGGAAAAAAGAGTAATCAGAGGGGTCAAGGAAGCATCGATATATTAAATTATAAACTCTGTAAATCACACTCAATTCTGTATTCTAGGCCTTTATATTTTTTTCCTGAAACACATTGCTGGCTTACCAACTTTCTCCTGAAAAATTAAATATATTACACCTCCACTCCAAATCTTCATATGAACTATTTGTACTTTGCTTCTACTAAAGCCTCAAAGTTCAGATTGGGCTGATCAGCCTCAATCAGACATATTATAAACTGGGGTCTGTAACATAGTGATGTTATTTTGGTCCACTTTAAGCATAGACAACAATCAACTTTCATTTTACCTCAATGTCTGTCTGTCTATCTATCTATCTATCTATCTATCTATCTATCTATCTATCTCTCTATGTATATATGTATGTATATGTGTGGGTATTTCTACAATATATTCCAAAAATAAGCCTTTATTCATTACAAAGAAAAACAATTTTGGCAAATTATTGTCTAGCAATATATGAAATACTCTGTACCATTGTCCTCTATCTCTTTGCTAAAAGGAAAGCAATACTTCCTCATTTCTTTCTCAGGACTATGAATAAGTATTATTTCTTACTCTTTGAAATATTTTGATGTTTGATTTTTCTTGCATTGCTATAGTATCAGTTATGTTTTCTTTTGGTTCTAGTTATTCTCCTCTTCAACATGAGATTTCCCTAAAATCATCTCCATTCTTTATGGCACTACTATTCTTTTAGTCATTCAAATTCATTCTTTGGCATCCTTATATTGCTTCTCCTCCACCAAGGAGTTTCTAATCTTTCCTAAATTTTGCTATTCATGGCCTTCTTTCTACTCAAATTTCCTTTACCTGAATTTAGGAGCTTTTTTTTTTTTTTTTTTTTTGCCAAGAATTGAAATGACTATAATCTCCCTGTTAGTCTATCTCACTTTCAGTTCTTCTATCACCAAGTCATTATCCACTTGTCAAATTAATATTGAACAAGTCAACCTTTCCCCAACATTCTTTCTGGTACCTTTAGTATAAAGTAAAAACTCTTTGTATAGAATTTAATCTTTCACATTATAAGTGTCACCTACTTTACTCCCATTCATGCAATCTCCATCGTAGTCCAAAGTGACCTCTAAGCTGTTACCTCTATGTAATATTTCATTTCTCACTCCCAAGCTTTTGCACAGGATTCATTTAAGTCTGGAGAGCAATCCTTTCTCATATTTGTCTTGCAGAATGCTCTGCTTCCTTCAATGCACAGCTTAAGGTGCACCTGTTCCAAGAGATTATTTCTTATATTTGGATTTCTCTCTCATAATATTATTTTGTCAATTCTTTATATTTTCTGTATCCCATTTGTCCTTGGCTATATGTTATATTACAGCATCCTCTCATTATAAGGTAAGCACTGGGACGACAGAATCTTTCTTTTGTCTTTTTTGTTGGCAGTATTTGCATAGCCCATTGCCTGTAACCTCTACTTAATAAATGTTTGCTGTTTTGAATTTAACAAACACAGACCATAAATAAATAGAACTAACATAGATCTCCCTTATTGATGGAAGTAAAAGTAGAAGGACATTTTTTGAAAAATCTTTTTTGAGTGACTTCTATTTTCTTTTTGGAGCCATCACTTCGAATGTAGGTGCACAGGACATTCAGGGAATTATATCAGCATACTAAAGACAGCTGACTTAGAAAAAATTGGAATGTTGTTAAACTTCCCTACCAAAAAAGCAAAACAAAACAAAAAAGCATAGTCTGAGAAAATAAGCTTCTCTTTATCTTTAGAATCCACACAAATAGAAGAAAACTAATAATTTCACAAACTTGACCTTTCTATAGAGGGATGAAGGCACTGGACATCAATTCACAATTAATTATCCAGTATTGCTTTCTTTGCCTGAGTTTGCAGGAAGCTGGGAACATAGGATATTAAGTTGTTTTTTTTTTTTTTTTTCAAAGGTTTTACATGATGGCTAAAAGAGCTCATGTAGTCACCTCTTAGTCTTTTTCAAATTTATTTTTTCCTTCAAATATTGCCAGATGAGTGAAAGGCAATTTGGACAATGCTGGAGTCAGGAAATTTTGCATTCTAGTTCTGTGTCTGACATTTTGTCTGTGACCATGAATAAATCAGTTACCTCTCAGTGGCCCCATGTAATGAAGACTAAACTGATAAAGTGACAGCAATAGATGAAGTTCTCATACCACAAAGATCCCTACTTAAAGGATATTCCAGATATGTCTCCCCCCCAAAAAAATGACTGAGTTGAAAGTTATGTACTAAGGGAAGATAAGAGGTCAACATTTCGATAAAATGGCAATTAATTTTCTTAAACATTAAATACTTCACTGTGTGCAAAGAATACAAGTTAACTGGAAGGAAAGTAGACCTTATTGTCAGATAATAATTTTCAAAGGAGAGAACAAGCTTGGGAAAGAAATTTGATTTCATTTGTAAGTGAGTGGCTAGTAAAATTTTTGAGTGTTTCTTCCCTGAGGAGGAAAGAAAAGGTTTGGAAGAGAGCTTTTCAAAGTTGCCTTGCTATTGTTTCTTATATAGTTCATATAATAAAAGTCATATGGAAATACTTTAACTGTCCTTATTTTATGAACATTGAACACACAATTCTTTTGCATGTTTTAAAATGTCATATTCAGTAAACAATCCTATTATGTGAAGGACAGTGGAAATGAATAAATATTTACTGACAGAAGTTTATTATATACAGAATCAGGTAGTAGATATCAGATAATAATAGCTCTACGGTTTCCTTTATCTTCTCTTTCAGAGAAAGGTGAAGGATGAAGGCAAAGAAAACATTTGCTATGGATTAAAAAATAATTAAAAAACTAAACAAAAGTTAGCAAATTAAAATCTCCTATCTTCCCTGCATTGAGCTAAACTACTAGGCTGTGTAGGGAATATAAAATATGAAAGAGATCCTCTCCTAAAGAACATTAAATGTTTTGTTGAGGAAATAAGATAAACATGGTTATTTTATTTGACAATTTTTACTTCATTATAATGTGAAAAGGACTCTTGCAATGTCCTTCTGGACAAGATGGAACAACACAGTCACAATTAGATTCAGAAATGGGAGACAGCTGAGACGTAAATAGTAGACATTAAAGATTTGGACTCAAAATGTTCCCATGAATCTGTCCTTATGTTGCTCAGCATTTTTATCAATGACTTAAATTAAAGTCAAAAAAGCTAATTCCCCAAATCTGTAAATAACTTATTGGAAGAACTAACATACCAAATTATAATTAATATTGGAAAACTTTTCACAAGTATAGAATTACGAATGTGACAAAAAAGGTTAATTTTAACAAGATTAAATATAAAGTTCTAGACTTAGGTTAAAATAATTAAGGAAATGACATATGATGCTTCTTGTGAAAAATATCTGGGGATTTCAGTAACCTTTAATCTTAATATGAATCATCAACTTGACATGAAAGCTGAAATAACTAATGTTTTTTGTTTTTTTTTTTCCTAGATTTCATTAAAATGATTAACATTCCATGTTGGGATGTAAGACTTCTACTTTCTGACATTTTGACAAACTCATAAACAGCAGAATATTTGGAAGAATACAAGCAGAAAAGTTAGAGAACAGAGGCCATTCATCTGAAAACAAGTTGAAGGAGATACAGATCAGTAAGCTAGAAAAGAAAAGATTCAGAAGGCAAAGATAACAATCTTGAAATATTTAAAGAGTCACACAGGAAAAGGAATAGGCCTGTTCTACTTATTCCCAAAATAAAAAAGAATTAGGAATAATGGGTTCCAGACAATTGGATCTAGATTTGATCTAAATAAAGCACCCTAAGAATTATGGTTATGCACTATTGGGTCTTCCTGGATTGTAAGTCTTCAAGCATAGACCGAATAGCCATTTGTTAAAAGAATTTTTGCTCAGGGAAGAGTTAGATTACACTACTGTTTCTAAGATCCTTTGTCAGTTGTGCAGTCAAAGTAGTAAGTGTTATATGAATTTTACTGATAATGGATGGTGTCAAATCTCATAGGAAAGGGATATCCACTTTCAATTAGTGAGTTAAAGAGAAAGTTTCATAGAGCAGGGAAATCTTGGGCAGGACTTTGAATGATGACCAGAGTACTACAAAGATTAAAAAAAAAAAAAAAAGAGGGAGAAAGGTATTTCCTATTAGAATGACATGGTTAAAGGGGAAAAGGAGAAAAAAATATGAGACTTGTTCGAGAGATTGCAAGCAGAACTAGTTGTGTGAAGTGCAAAATTCTTTTAGGGGAATTATAGAAGATAAAATTTGACAAGACAGAGGAAGGCAAATATTGGATAGGCTTTTATGGTAAGCTAAAAAGTTTATAGTTGATTATGTAAGCTATTACTTGTAAGGGGCCTTTAAATGGGCGCCACAGCAAATCTGGAGATTGAGGCCCGGAAGTAATTTCTGTGGATATTAGGACTGCCCTTGGGCGGGATCCTGGCCATATTGAGATAGCTTCGTAATGGGTGACTCTCTCGCTGATTGGCTGTGTGTGTGACCTCACAGGCCCTATGTAAGCCCACTGCAGGCAGCAGGCGGTCTCTTTAATCTGGCGCTCTTCACCCTGGCTCCCTAGCCTGGGTGGCTAAGCCGAGATGGGTAGCCAAAAGAGGTAAGGGTTTTGGTAGTGAACACGTGGGTCTTCTGACCAGGTGTTCACTGGGGAACCAACAAGTCAGGGCATCAGTCAGGGCATTATGTGAGTAGGTATAATAAAGGTTTTTAAGATTACACGTGGTTGTTCTTGAGCGCGCTACCGGTTATTAAGCTATAGATTCAAGAGATTGTGGCCAGAGACCTTAGAAGGCCTCAGAGGAGGCGAGCCGGGTAGAGTTCACACTGCAAAGGACAGTGGTCAAAGGTACTCTGGTGGGTCTAGGACAGACTAGTAATTGTAACTGCCCAGAGGGCACGTTACAATTACTAAGCACTGTTAGTTTATGATTAGGGACAAGGCATAAAAGTCGTATTTCATTTAAAATATTATCTTGTGGCTTTATTCAGGGTAGATTGTAATTGGGGGAAAAACTAGAGACATGTTTAGTAAGGATGAAATTATAATAGTTGCGATGTAAAAATATAAAATTGCTAGGATAAATTAGATATGTGAAAAGTTTAAAGGAAATTCAGATTTCATGATCCTAGATTATTAGAAAAATAATGATATCTTAGAATAATAGAGAAGTCAAGCAGATTGTTTCAAGGAGATTCTAAACTAGGTTTTAGACATATTTAGTTTGACACGACTGTAAAATGATTTGGAAATGTTCAATTGACAGTGTGAATTGAGTGATTGGAGCTCAGAAAAGAACAAAAGTTCAGAATTAAAGATATTAGCATAGATCAAGGAATTTGTGGAAACCATTCCTGTTAAGGCAATTTCAGAGTGAGAGACAATCAAGAGGTTATTTATCCAAGTGTCTTTTGTTCCTGAGCATATTGATTTTCTTTTCTTGCTGTTAAAGGATGTCTTATTGCCTTTCCACATTTTAAACCATAAAAAGGAGAAAATGAGTAGACTTGTTATTTCATTGGGATTAAGAACAACTTTCATCAAAGCAGGTAAGCACCTGCTTTGCAATTTGAAGTCCTATAGAGTTGCTTAGAGAGAAGTGATAAATTAAATAACTACCTCAAGATCATATTACCAGTAATGATCAGAAACATTGCACTCAGGTCCTTCCACCTTCAAGCTTGACTCTATCCAAAATAACATAATACTTTCAAAGAACTAATTAAAGTTATTTTTATTTGTTTTGTTTTTGAACAGACCACAAAATCATAAAATGCCACTTTAGATGTTTTCTGAATTTAAATTAAATTTGATCAGTATGGGGATTCAATTGGTTACTCCATTATTATCAGTTATTTCTGTTTTCTATAATATTATTTGAAAAAAATATCTTTGAACAAAGGAAAAGGTTTTTTTTTTTAACCCTGTGTTAATTTCAAAATTATTTAAAATATTTTCTTATCGATGGCTTATTCCTTATATGATCATATGCATGGCAAATACCCTTTCATTCCTGTTTCAGAGAGCCATCATATATAACATAATTTAAAGGGGAAGAAATCAACAAAACTGATCAATATATTGGAAAAGTTCAAAAAAATGTGCAATATATAACCTCCCACTTACAAAATAGATGGCTTGAGAATGTCCTTTCATGTCTTTTAAATTAGATCATGCTTTGTTTTTTGTTGTTGTTGCTGAGGCAATTAAGGTTAAGTGACTTGCCAGGGTCACACAGCTAGGAAGTGTTAAGTATCTGGAGCCATATTTGAACTCATGTCCTCCTGACTTCTGGGTTGATGCTCTATCTACTGTGCCACCTAGCTGCCCAATGCTTCATATTTCTAATTTATTACCTTCAAATTTGATTTTGTGCGTGCATGTTTTTCCATTTAGTTTCTATTTTTGGTTTGTTCTTTCCATTTACACTATTGTAAGTACAGTGTGTACATATGTATATATATATATATGTATATTAATATATCAATTATCTTAATTAATTATATGTATAATATAATTAATATATAGTATTGAAATATATATTTGTTCTTGGCTGTGCTTACTTCCCTCAGTTCGGATTTCTTATACTTCTCTACATTTATACATCATACATAATTTTTCATGCTAATAATATTCCATTACATTCATGTACCACAATTTGTTCAGATATACCCCAGTTGATGGGTATATATTTTGCTTCCAATTCACAAAAAAACATACTGCTATGTGTTGTTCTATATGGAGGCTTTCTTCTTATTAATAGCTTTCTAGGGGGTCTGAGACCCAGGAATACAATTTATTATTCAAAACATGGACATTTTACTTTATTTGCATAATTCCAAATAGGTTTCCAAAATGGTTGTACCATTTCACATCTCCATGAACATCTTCGTGTTATCATTTTACAGCTCTTCAAACATTGATTATTGACATTAAAAAAAAAAATTGGTCATCTTTGCTAATTTGCAGGTTGAAAAATAAAATCTTCAGATTTAGAAGATTGGGGAGCAGGGATTTCTTCATTTGTATTTGTAGTTTTCATATCATTAATGATTTGAAACACTCTTTTATGAAGTTGTAAATATCTTACAATTATTTTGGACCATAATCTTTGATCATTTGCCTATTGGAAAATGTCTTATTAGTTTGCATCTAGATAGATAAACAGACAGAAAAGAAATTTTTTGGGTGCCAAATACATACTAATTGGCCATCTAGCTTGAATATTAAATTTTATAAAAGAAATTTGAAACAAATTTATTTCTCATTTGACTTTCTTTCCTTAGTTCAGGGACTTTTCAGTTTCATGTAATCAAATTTATTTATCTCATCTTTTGAAATTGCCTCTATGTTTTCTTTAGTTAAGAGTATATCTCTAAAGCATAGCTGTGAGAGGCATATGATTTATTTTTATCTTTTTTCAACAAAATATGATCCTTAATATTAATGTTATAGATACATTTTGAATATATTGTGGAATACATTAAAGTGTTTTAACACAAGCCTAATTTCTGGCAGATTAGCAGTATTTTATTAATCAAATAATGAGTTTTTTCCTTCAAATTTCATATCAAGTAATGTTTCTTTTAATTAATGATGTTTTTTCGTATATAATTCTTGTTGTAAAACATTGGGAAATTAAATCCCATTGTTTGTGAAACCTAGAAGTGTTATTTTCTCTTATTCCGTACCTGTTTTCATAATTTATTTAATATTCTGGCTCAATGATGTCAAATTAAAAAAATATTTCCCTGTGGGCTAATATTAAATTTTAAGAATTACATGATCTTCATTGTATTTTGTTTGTATTTAGTTTTTGAAAGATTTCCAGATTACCTTTTAATCTGATTACAACTGTATTTAGGAAATTTTGTAAGTATGAGTCTATACCAGTGTTTTTGTTTTTGTTCAATTTAATTTATTATGTTATAAAATCCTACAAAATAACTTATTTGTAATTTGATTGATATACTATTAAAAGTATGTTAAATATGTTAATATTGTTTTTTTATTATATGGTCATGGCTTAGCCATGAACACTAAAAATTCTTCTATTTAAGTTATTCCAAAACTATATAAAATAATACTGATAAATAGGCATGGTTATTTCATTTTCATATAAGAGTAAAGATCTAAGAGGAAAGGGTCAACTTTTTCCCCATTGTATAGGATGATTATTTTGGACTTCATATGTGTGTATCTGTGTGTGTGTGTGGGGGGGTGTATGTGTGATTTTTAAAATGTCCCATTATGCCTATATTTGTAGAGTTCTTAGAATAGTGTTACATGTCATGAAAGGAATTTTCTGTGTAGATCTTTATTACTATGGTTTTGGGAAGTTTTAGTTCTTTTCAGTTTTTTATATGATTATGTTGATTTTTTTTTAATGTTGAGCCATTCTCATATCTCTAGTATAAATCTCAAATGGCCATAATGAGTATGTGTTTGGAAAATAATTATAATCTAACAGGATTTTGTTTAAAATTTATGAATAAATATCCACTAATGAAATTGGCCTATAGTTTTCCTTCTTTATTTTATCTTTTCCTGGTTTAAGTATTAGGATCATTTTTTTTTTTTATTAAAGCTTTTTATTTTTCAAGACACATGTATGGACAATTCTTTAACATTACTGCTTGCAAAACTTTGTGCTCCAATTTTCCCTCCCCTAAATAGCAAGTAGTCCATTATATGCTAAATGTGGTAAAATATATATGTTAAATCCAGTATGTGCATACATGTTTATACAATTATTGTGCTGCACAACAAAATCAAATCAAAACAGGAAAAAAAAATTAGAAGTAGAAATAGAAGACATAGAAGAGCAAAAACAAGAACAAGAACAAGAAGTAGAAAAACAAGAAGAAGAATAAAGAAACAATGTAAAGAGTGAAAATGATATGTTGTGATCCACATTCAGTTCCCACATTCCTCACTCCGGGTGTATATGGCTCTCTTCATCATTGAACAAATGGAACTTGTTTGAATTATCTCATTGCTGAGGAGAGCCACATACATCAGAATTAATCATCATGTAATTTTGTTATTGCCATACATAATGATGTCCTGGTCCTGCTCATTTTATTTAGCATCACTTTATGTCAGTCTCTCTAGGGCTCTCAGAAATTATCTTAGTGATCATTTCTTAAAGAACAATAATATTCCATAGCATTCATATATAATAACTTATTCAGCCATTCTCCAGCATCTATTCAATTTTCAGTTTCTTGCCACTATATGACGTTCTGCCATAAACATTTTTGCATATGTGGGTCCCTTTCCCTTCTTTAAGATCTCTTAAGACATAGGTCCAGTAGAAACACTGATAGGTCAAATGTATGCACAGTTGGATAACTTTTTGAGCATAGTTTCCAAATTGTTTGGATTTGTATACAGTTTCACCAACAACATATCAGTGTTCCAATTTTCCCACATCCCCTCCAACATTATGCATTATCTTTCCCTGTCATTCAAGCCAATTGGATAGGTGTGTAATGGTATCTCAGAGTTGTCTTAATTTGCATTTCTCTGATTAATAATGACTTGGAGCATCTTTTCATATGGCTAGAAATAGTTTCAATTTCTTTGTCTCAGAATTGTCTGTTCATATCCTTTGACCATTTATCAATTGGAAAATGGCTTGAATTCTTATAAATTTGAATCAATTTTCTATTATTTTAGAAGTGAGGACTTTATCAGAACCTTTGAATGTAAAAATGTTTTCCCAATATATTGCTTTCCTTCTAATTTTCTCTGCATTCGTTTTGTTTGTACAGAAACTTTTTAAACTTTATATAATCAGAATTATCTGTTTTGTGATCAATAATGATTTCTAGTTCTTCTTTAGTCACAAATTCCTTCTTCCTTCACATATCAGAGAGGTAACCTATTCTGTGTTTTACTAATTTATTTATAATATCATTCTTTATGTCTATATTATGAACACATTTCTACCTTATTTTGGTATATGGTGTTAGGCTTTCTCAGTAGTTTTTTTTTTCAGATAGTGAATTCTTATCCCCAAAGCTAGGGTCTTTGGGTTTGTCAAACACTAGATTACTATAGTCATTGACTATTTTGACTTGTGAACCTAATTTATTCCACTGACCAACTAATCTGTCTCTTAGCCAATACCAAATAGTTTTGATGACTGCTGCTTTATAGTATAGTTTTAGAACTTATACTCTTAAGCCACCTTCATTTGATTTTTTTTTCATTAATTCCCTTGAAATTCTTAACTTTTTGTTCTTTCAGATGAATTTTGTTTAGATCTGATTTTATTTGTGTGTAAAATGTTTTGTAGTTTTGCTCATATGGTTCCTGACTTTCCCTTAGCACAAAGATTTCCAAATATTTTATACTACTGGCAGTGATTTTAAATAGAATTTCTCTTTATATCTCTTGCTGTTGGATTCTGTTAGTGATGTAAAAAATGCTGATGGTTTATGTGGGCTTATTTTGTACCCTGCAACTTTACTAAAGTTGTGGATTATTTTTAATAGCTTTTTAGTTGATTCTCTAGGGGTCTCTAAGTATACAAACATATCATCTGCAAAGAGTAATAATTTGGTTTCCTCATTACCTACTTTAATTCCTTTAATATCTTTTTCTTCTCTTATTTTCAATGCTAGCATTTATAATACAATATTGAACAGTAATGGTAATAGTGGGTAACCTTGTTTCACCTCAGATCTTATTGGGGATGATTACAGTTTATCCCCATTACATATGATGCTTGATATGATGTTAAATAAATGCTATTGACCATTTTAAGGAAAAGTCCATTTATTCCTTTACTCTCTAGTGTTTTTAGTAAGAATGGATGTTGGATTTTATCAAATGCTTTTTCTGCATTTATTAAGATAATATATATATATTTTAAATTTGGTTATTGATACAGTCAATTATGCTAGTAGTTTTTCTAAGCTTGAACCAGCCCTGTATTCCTGGTGTAAAAGACCTACTTGTTCATGGTGTATTATCCTGCAGATTATTTCTATAATCTCTTTGCTAATATTTTATTTAAGAATTCTGCATCCATATTAATTAGGGAGATTAATTTTTAATTTTCTTTGTTTTCATCCTACGTGGTTTAGGTATCAGTACCCTGTCTGTGTCATAAAAATAACTTAGTATAGGGCACCTAGGTTGTGCAGTGGTTAGAGCAACAGTCCTGAAGCTAGGAGGACCTGAATTCAAATTTGAACTCAGACACTTAACACTTCCTGGCTGTGTGACCCTAGGCAAGTCACTTAATCCCAATTGCCTCAGCAGGGGAAAAAAAGAAAAATTTCGTAGGAGTTTTTCTTTCCCTAGTTTTTCAAATAGTTTATATAGTATTGGAGTTAATTGTTCTTTAAATGTTTGATAGAATTCACATGTAAATCTATGTGGTCCTGGGGATTTTTCCTTATAGAGTTGATTAAAAGCTTGTTCTATTTCTTTTTCTAAAATATGACTATTTAAGTAATGTGTTTCCTCTTTTGTTAACTTGGGCAATCTATATTTTTTGTTTGTAATCCTCCATTTCACTTAGGTTGTCAAATTTATTAGCATATAATTGGGCAAAGTAACTCTTAATTATTGTTCTAACTTCTTCATTGGTAGAAAGTTCTCCCTATTAATTTTTGAAATTAACAGTTTGATTTTCCTCTTTCCTTTTTCTAATCAAATTAACTAAAAGTTTGTCTATTTTGCTGTTTTTTGCATAAACCAAATTTTAGTTTTATTTATTAATTCAATAGTTTTTTTTAACTTTGAATTTTATTAATATCTCCTTTTATTGATTTTTTAGAATTTCAAGTTTGATATTCGATTGGGGTTTAATTATTCTTTTTCTAGATTTTTTAGTTGCAAGCCACATTCATTGATCTTCTCTTTTTCTATATCAGGCAAGTAAGCATAGGATCATATTTTTCATAAAAACATTCTGTTAGGATACTTTTCATGAATAAAAATATGATTTTTCACCCTAATTCATATAGTACTGTTTTGTTTCTCTGTAATATGAAAAAGTATCCAACCCACAAAGTCATCATTGCTAAAATTATGAGCCAAAATTTATTTTGGCGATAAACAGACTTGACTCACTACTCAGAATGAAATAAATATATTGAAAGTGCTGTTTAGATAAATATCTTTTGAACTTTTCTGCCAAATTAAGCATTTGTTATTTATTTTAGGATAAAGAACTATATTAAATAATACTCTTTACTGACAATATTCATTGTAATGCTACTTCTATATATACATGTATGATTAACTTAGAGTCCAGCCCTTTCTTTTTTTCTTTTTGGGGTGGCTCAATCCAGGAGGGAAGGAAAAAAGGAAAGAAGAAAGGAGGGAAAGAAGGAAGGAAGAAAGGAGGGAAAGAGGAAAGGAAGGAAGGAAGGAAGGAAGG
Organism: Sminthopsis crassicaudata; assembly: GCF_048593235.1. Lineage (NCBI taxonomy): Eukaryota > Metazoa > Chordata > Mammalia > Dasyuromorphia > Dasyuridae > Sminthopsis > Sminthopsis crassicaudata. The sequence continues at coordinate 22,651,834 of NC_133622.1, read as the reverse complement.
AAGGAAGGAAGGAAGGAAGGAAGGAAGGAAGGAAGGAAGGAAGGAAGGAAGGAAGGAAGGAAGGAAGGAAGGAGGGAAAGAAGGAAGGAAGAAAGGAGGAAAGGAAGGAAGGAAGGAAGGAAGGAAGGAGGGAAAGAAGGAAGGAAGGAGGGAAGGAAGGAAGGAAGGAAGGAGGAAGGGAAAAAGGAAGAAAGGAAGGGAAGAAGGAAAAAAGGAAGAAAGGAAGGGAAGAAGGAAAGAGGAGGGAAGGAGGGAAAGAGGGAGGGAGGAAGGGAGAGAACGAAATTAGTGCCTTCTGATGTTTTTTCTATTTTTTTATTCCTGAACCCCTGGAAGTCTACTTCTTTTCTGATTTTTTTTGGGGGGGCTGACAAAATATCAGTAAGTCATTTCATTAAAATTGAAATCTGAACCCTATAATTGGAAAAAATGCTGGAGTTTGCATAATACCTGCAAAGCAGGCACTTCAAAAAAATGCCAATTTTAGACTGATTTGAACTTAGACTTGAGGTTCATATCTCATCTGTGATTGCAGTTGTACAAGTTAGTAGCAACTTCCCTGAATTTGTTTCCTCTTCTATATAAGAATGATATACTCAAATGACTCACAAGTTTATTGTTAAGCTAGCACTTTATTAATACGACAGTACTTTTATATACCAAAACATTTGTAGCTTTTTTCCTGACTTATTGCTTTTCTTAAAATCGACCTCTATATTTTGTTTTGCTATATTCCACATTGGTCTCCATGCCATTATTGCTTCCACATATTAGACAGCTATGATGCATTATATAACATTGTACTGAACTAGACTTATCCCATTTCTTTTGCTTACCTTGCTTATAGTTAGTTATACAGTAGTCATTTATCTTCACCTCACCATATAACACAATTATCCTGCTGTTTCCTAAGCATGGACTTGTCCAATCTAGCAGAGAAAAAGCTGAGACAAGAATTACAAATACCTCCAGAGTTCTCTGGTAAATTGAGAGGGACTGTCTGTGTTGATCCTCTCAGGATTGATCCTGCTGTGAGAACAGTGTCATTAGACTATTTTCTAAAATCTGGGACTATTCCAGTGACAAACTGCAACCAGTACCAAAGAGATGTCATCAGGGACTGGCCCCTAAAATTGAGGACATCTGGTAGCCTCAGTATTCTCAAACCCAGTTTGGCCTTGCAAGACACTTTGCATAATATGGAAGTTGTCCAGGTCAGACTCAGCTGGAGAGGTTCATCACAGGATGGAGCAGCTTAGCATAAAATGGGAGCAGATGTACCTGGTATAATCTGGTATTTAATGAAGTTTGTTTTTGCAATGCAACATGAGTAGCTTTGATTTTCAAACCTTGAAGGAGTTTCCATGTTATGGATAAGTGTTAAAAAGTGAAGGGATAAAAATATTGGATTCAGAACAGGTATATTTTGAAACATGAAAAAAAAAAAGACATTCAAGCAAGAGAAGAACAAGCGAGAGATTTGCACTGCAAATATTTTTATATTCTAGGGTCATTTTTGTTTGTTTTAACAGTTTTAGAAGTCTTGTTTCTTTGGCTGTTTGCATAGACTAGATTTTGCATTTAAAAAAAATATCCCTTAAGTTTTATTATATTTATTAACTGTTTTTCTTTCCCACTGCTATTTAGTTTTTTCATACTGAATAATTTTAACATTTTAAATTAAGTAAATATAATTGTAAACAGATGATATAATATCTGGATATTTTAAAGTTGTCATTCATGTTCATACATGGTTGGTATTTTCAAGTCTTTAAGTTATTTTGATGTTGATATTTTAAAGTTTTTAGGAAACAAATATGATTTTATAACTAAATTTAATTAAAAAAAACTTTCACATTTTCTAAAAACATTTATTTAAAAATTTTAATAATATAAAATTATCATGATTCAACTTATAATTTTAATGTATTATGACCTTCCACAAAGGTGTAAGTAGACATTTTTATCAAAATGTTTCTCTTCTGATTTATATAATATGGGAGACAAGACATGTATATGTATGCAAAGAATCTATCTATACTTCTATCTCTACAGATGTTAGTTTTCTGTCACTTATACTCTCTCTATGTCTCTCTCTTCTCTCCCTCCCTCTCTCTCTCTCTCTCTCTCTCTCTCTCTCTCTCTCTCTCTCTCTCTCTCTCTCTCTCTCTCTCTCTATCTTTCTCCTCTCACCCCCCCCAAATGTGCACAAACACATATTTCCCTTTTTTTTAACCAATGTGAAAAATGATAAATTATTGATCTGGATTACATAAGACCTCATTTCTCCTGTGGAGGATATTTATCTTTCCTAACTGTATCTTTTACTTTCTTATATTGCCTTTCTGTTCTGTGAGGAGGCATTTATTTGTGCAGAAAGACTATTTTAAGTATGTTTCTTTTCTCCTCTTTATTTTCTAATAATTAATAAAGAGAGAGAATTTATATGTTGGTAAAAAGGTAAACCATATGAAATCTCCAGTATTTCTTTTACTGTCACTATTATACATAATTCTACTATTGGTTGGATATCTTTCTGAAGCTGTTCCTCATTCAATCATTAAGCTACATAAGCTATGAGATAATTCAAAGAACCAAGAGATAGATAACACATTGTTGTTAGGATTTGAATCATGGATGTCCACTGGGTACACAATTTTGGAGAATACATCAAACAAAATTTATACAAGCTAATAAACAATTTCAGTAACAAATATAAAAGGTTAACAATGTTCTCCCATGAGGGATTTCCATGTCACCAAATAGATGTGTTTGGTAATGATGTAGAAACAAATGGGAAAAACGTTATATAACTGAAGGAAAACAATTATAGCCAGAGAAAAGGAAGAAATTATACCTATGTATCCTTGTAGTTAGCATTTAATCTAATAAATATCATTGTAGGAAAAAAGCAGGTTAAATTATTCAGTATTGCTTGAGAAAATTGGCAATAGCATTGAAAAAAATGAAGGAATCTTTGCAATGAGGTAATAAAACTATCTCTTTTTTTTTCAGATGATATGATGCTATATTTGGAAAATCCTAGAGATTCAACTAAAAACCTAGTTGAAATAATTAATAACCAATCAATAATAATAATAAGGGAAAGTGAGTGAACTAATTAATAACATGCAACCAACAAACTAATATATATAGATAGATAGATAGATAGATAGATACATACATACAACATACATACATACATACACTACAAAAACATACATAACCAACAAAACCCTACAAGAATAAAAAAAAAAGAAATGCCCCATCTAAAATAACCATGGCCAGCACAAAATACCTGGGAGTATGCTTGCTTGGATAAATCCCTGAAGTACATGAACATAATTACAAAACATAATTACTTTTTTATACAAAGTCAGATTTAAATAATTAGAAAAAATATTAATTGTTCTCAGGTGGGAAAAAAAACACAAAATAAAAATTACAATTCTACCTAAATTAATCTACTTATGCAAAGACAAATATTTTATTAAGCTAGAAAAATATTATAAAACTTCAACTGGAAGAGCAAAGGCAAGAATATAAAAGAAATTAATTTTTAAAAACTATTAAAGAGGTTTAGCAGTACCAGTTTTCAATCTATAAATGTCACTAATTATTAAAACTATCTGACACTGGTTAAGAAATAGTAAATGGATTTGTGGAACACAGTAGACATGATTATACTATAGGAAATGATTATATCATCTTATTTTTCACATAAAAAATAAAGATCTTAGCTTATGGTTTAATAAAACACTTAAATTTTATTTTGGAAAATTGAAAAGGAGTGTGGTAGAAATTGAGGATACATTAATTATATATATATATATATATATTTGAACTCAGGTCCTCCTGACTTCAAGGCTAATGTGCTATCCACTTCACCACCTAGCTGCCTGAAGTGGAATATTTTTAAGCAAAAAAACAAACAAACAAGCAAACAAACCAAACAAATAGACAAACAAAAACAAACAAACAAACAAACAAAAAAACTTAGCAGAAAAAACTTAATAGACCAGGGTGAGTCTAATGGTCAGTCCTAGCCCAAGCCAGGCCAGTAAAGACCTGCTCCTACACCAGCCCTTATCCCAACACCAGCACAGAAGAAACAGGCCTTAGAGTCTCTGAATCAATAGCAATATTGGGAATTTCTAGATTCGCAAAGAAATACCAAAAATGACATGAAGTTTCAGCAGGAAAAATTTATTATGAGAATGAAAAGGCCTTGGGAAACCAGCAAACCAGGAACGGGCACAGATAGTGGTGTTGGCAATAGTTTCTGGAAGCCCCAGCTCAGAATAGACATTTTTACTAGGACTGAGGAAGGACTTTTTTTCCTTTTTTTTAGCATACTAGATGTTTCAGCTAAAGTGGGTTGGGGACACACCTCACAATTCTAGGGCATACAAGAGTGGGTGAAGTTAGATTACTAGAAGGATTTCTGAAAACAGCTTGGGACACCCTTGAAAACAAACAAAAAGTACTCTAACAAAGAGTAAAAAAGGTAATTTAATACTAGGCTCAAAAAATGAGCAGACCGAGAAAAACGTTTATGACCATAAAAATTACTATGGTGATAAGGAAGATCAAAATATACAATGGGAAGAAGATAACAAAGCCTAACTCTTACATCTACAGCTCAAAGAAAAGAAAGAATTTATTTGAGGCCATGGAAGAGATGAAGAAATTGAAACCATTTCCAGTCATAAGAAAATATTGATCAGAGAAATGAAAATTAAGACAACTTTGAGGTACCACTATACACCTCTCAGATTGGCTAAGACAACAGGAAAAGATAACAAAATTGGAACACTAATACATTGTTGGTGGAGTTAGGAATTAATTCAACCATTCTGGAAAGGAATGGGGAACTATGTCCAAAAGGTCTTCAAACTCTGAATACCTTTTAATCTAGCAGTATTTCTTCTGGGCTTGTATCCCAAAGAAATCATTCAGAGGGAAAGGGACCCACATGTACAAAAAAAAATGTTTGTGGCAGCTCTTTTTTGTAGTGGAAAGCAACTGGAAACTGAGTGGATGCCCATCAACTGGAGAATGGCTGAATAGGTTATGGTATACAAATGCTATGAAATATTATTGTTATAATATTTTGTTATAATTTAATTATTAATATCAATTATTAATTAATAAATAATAATTTGTTATAATATAATATAATATTGTTATAATATAATGATTATTAATTTCTGAGAGCCCTGGACTGACATAAACTGATGATGAGTGAAGTGAGCAGAACCAGGAGATCATTGTACACAGTAACAACAAGTTTATATAATGATCAATTTTAATGGACGTGATTCTTTTCAACAATGAGATGATTCAGGCCAGTCCCAATGGTTTTTTGATGAAGAGAGCCATCTGCAGCAAGAGAGAGAACTGTGGGGACTGAGTGTGGATCCTAGCATAGTATTTTCACTCTTTTTGTTGTTTGCTTGCTTTTTGTTTTCTTTCTCACTTTATTTTTCCTTTTTGATCTGAATTTTCTTTTGCAACATAATTGTGGAAATATATATATAGAAAAATTGCACATTTTGGATTGCGTTGGATTACTTATTTTAAGGGAGGTGAGGTGAAGGGAAAAATTTGGAACATAAGGTTTTGGAAAGGTGAGTGTTGAAAATTATCTATGCATATGTTTTGAAAATGAAAAGCTTTAATAATAATAATACATATTCCTTTTTTCGCTTTATTTTTCTATAGGGGCTCTATTTAGAGGGGGAGTTCTATGTTTTCTTTCACTACATGACATAAAAAATGTTTTGTATAACTTCACATATGCCTTCTTAAAGAGTGTTGGAGGTGGGAGGAAGGGAGAGAATATGGAGCTCAAAGTTTTACAAACATATGTAAAAAATTCCTTTACTTGTAATTGGGGAAAATAAAAAAAAATTAAGTAAATAAACTGCCAAAAAAAGAAATAAGGAGCAGGCTAATTTTAGAAAAAAAAAAAAAAAAGGAAAATCACATTAAAAATAAAGTGAAATGATCAGAATGAAGACAATTTTGCATACAGTGAAGAATAAGTGAATGAGCTATTTTGAGTATCATAAATATTTTTTAAAAAACTACAACGGATCTATGAAAAAAGATGCTATCCAGCTTCAGAGAAAGAATTGATAAATAAAGATATGCATAGAATGATTTCATAGGGGATGTGGGTGTGAGTATAAGTGAGTTGGTGGGTGTGGAATTATGGCCTTTTCTAGTGTGTGGTGGGGAGGGAAAGAAATATTTTAAAATACCAAATGTAACGAAAATAAAATAAAATTTTAAAAAGAAGCAGCACAGATGAGCTGGCCTGAATATACATAGTGCATCACTAAGCCAAACGCTCAGTGAGATTCACTAAATGGTCAATGACAGTTGCACCAAAGAGACAGATCATAAAATTTCTCTGTAGATGTTCTCAGTGGAGGCAAGAGGATGATTAGGGAATGACTAAAGATTCTAGAAAGGATATCAGGGACAACAAAATGGAGAAAAGCCTATTGGAAATTAAGAGGTGACAGATATAAAAATTAAATAGAAAATGTGAAAGAAGCTTTGAATGCAAAGCTTCTTTCTTTGGTGAATTGGTTCTTTTTTTTCTTTTAAAGTTCATATATAAACAAATTAAAAGAATAAGGAATGACAAATTAACTATTTTGAAAATTGAAAGAGAAAGTTAACTCAATACCTTGACCTCAAAATCGAAAGAATCACTGATATACTGAATAATTCATGGTTTAGTTTATTGTTCAGGCATTGTATAAATACAACTTCTAAAGAAAAAAAAACTGCTTTTTTATATTAAATCAACTTTACAAATTAAATATAGCAAGTATTGACTTTAATGTTTCCATCCTGAATTTATCAGATTTTGGAGTGAATTGACTAAATCAACTGGCTAATTAGGCATTTTGTATGTTCAGGGACATTCTGGCATATATTCATCTCAAGGATGTTACAACAAATATAGTTTAAGCCTCAAATTTCTTTTATCATTATCCAAGGAGTTCCAGTAATTTTAAGGTATTCAGGTAATGGAGAGCATCTTGATTTCTTTTTTAATTCCTCATAACTTAAAACAGTATTCTGTATATATTGTTGAAATAAGAGAACTGATTATCTAATTGTTGCCTTCTAGCCTGCCTCTGTTATATGTGAAAACTTAACCAATATTTAATTGAAAATATCTCACTATTTCAAGTAGCTCTCAAAATAGTGACTATGGTTGATAATTCACTTCATATATATTTTCAATATGCCAATAAATTTTTATTGTATAGACTATAAGGAGGAAAGCCATGAATGAATTATTATTTCAATCACACTAATGGAATTTATAATTTTGAACATTTTTATTTTCATATTTTGGTATGATTTTTATAATGAATCATGTACATTTGAAATTTCATTAAGTTCCAAGGCCTCTCTCCCTCCTAAAAATGGTAATAAAACCAATCAGTCTAGTTCATTCCAGTTAAATGAGGGAAGTTGGTGTTTCTATTAATATATATTTCTTATTTCAGTGTAATATCAGTCAACCTTTATATGACAATATTTTTCACATTTTTTTTCTAATTTGCTTTTTATAAGAACACAGGATGGTCTCATTAAATGTGATTTGTAAAGGAACCAGTTAACTCAGGGCAGATGCTAAGCAGCATGCATACAGATCTATGGCAGGTACAAAATGACACATGAAATTCACAAGTGGGCATGGATGGCCAGATGGTATTGGCATCTAAGAGATTTATTGTACAAACTTGGCACAAACTTAGTGTGATCACTAATTTTACATCCAAGATTGGGTACAAATATTTGTTTTTGCTAAACAAAGATCCATCTAAGTATCAGATGAAACATATTTTACTTAGTTTCATTCGCTTTTACAAATAAAACTAGGAGGAAAAGCATTATTTCTCATTCTGAAAGATTGTCATTCACATAGACTATGTTTAAACAATCAAAGATTAGAACTGTCTATAATTTTCCATGCATATCTACCCATAAGGCCTAAAATATAATGCTAATTGAGGCTACAGAAATTCCTTCCCTCTAATTTTTGTGGACAGTTCATCTGTACAAGTCTATCTGGTCTCATTCTACATTTCAGCGTGCACAATTAGATTCTATAGTATTATATATAAGCTGTCATTCTTTTTACAAAAGTGGTGAGCTTTATATCTAATTGTTCAGCTAAATGAATTTCCTGCTGTTAGTGTTCACCAGACTTCAGTGAAGCTCAGTGGATAGAACAGATAGACACCACTGCTGTTATCTGGGACTTTTCCCTGACATAAACATATCTCTCTCTGTCCTCTTGAGGTTGCTAATGGACAGGGAAGCTCCTTAAGAAAAACAGTTATGTCTATGTGTCCCTTCCTGTTTCCCCTGTATCTTTTATCAGCATATAATACTATCTAAGTATTACAAAAGGTCCTTGTTGAGATAAGGGGTTAGTTTTATGATGAGGAAACCTTGGTTGCTCTTGCTTTGAGACTGTCACATCATTCATTAAACATTTATTAACTGCCTACTAGGTGTCCATTAAGGACTGCATTATACAAAGAGGCAAAAAAAGTCCTTATCCTCAAGGAGTTTTCAGTTTAATGGAAGAGACAACATACAAACAAATGTACACAAATTAAGTTGAGCATATAAAAAATTGGAAATAATTAAAAAAAGGAAAACACTGGAATTAAAGAGCTTAAGAAGGACTCCTGTAGGAGGGTAGGTTTTTGTAGAGACCTGAAGGGAACATTACCCAAAGGGCCTTTTTTTTTTTTTTTCTTTTGAGAGGCAGGGCTAAAATACTAAAGTGTGCCTGACAGGAAATTCCTTGAAGGTCCCTTTAATAATGCATGAGATAAATTTCTTGGAAATTTTTTTTAAGTGTTCACCACACTGGATTTAGTGGACAAAATTCCGAGATCTTAGTATAATATTGTTGGATCAAAAAGACAGTCATAAAATCATTTTGTCCTATCTCTTTGTTAATTTGTAGTATTTTACATCCATTGTAGCTCTTTAAAAAAAGGTACCATTTACTTTAAAATGTAAATATTTTATTTTCATAATATATGGACATTTAGACAAAGCTGGACAATTTTTAAACTAAAAATGAGCTTTTCTATATCCAGCTTCAGTCTCCATGTACAAACTAAAAACTCATAGTGAGAAGAAAAAAAAGAAAATCTACCTCATTTAATATTCATCATTTCACATAATAATTCAAGCAAAGTTTTTTTTTTTTTCATCTATTCATCATTCCACTCCTGAGACTGGTATTTTCCAAATTATAGCAAATACAAGTTGAAAATAAAGCAAAATGAAAGTATAACTGAGTATTTACTTTGTAAAAGATAAGATGGGAAAATGTGGAAAATTATGGAGTCCCATTAAATTAACATGGTCTTTATTATTTTCTTTGATATTGATTTAAATAATGACTTTTCTTTTGATTTCCTTCTCTCAAGTGGGAAAAAATACCTGCTCAAAGAAATGTAGAGAAATAATTAAGGCATATCAATGAACTACTTTGTGCTCTCTAAAATGAGTTATATTTTCATCATAAAATTGGATAAATCTTATTCTAAAAGCATATGCATGCTATTTTTTTAAAAAAGCATTTTTTTTTATTTCTTCCCAACAAGGTACCCCGAAGACTACTCTGTTTCCCTGCTACCCAATTATTCTGGATGTTCTTTATCTTATGCAATCTTTTCTTTTCTGGGATCTAGGGTCTTCCTTAATCTAAAAATCTTTTATTTTATCTGTTTTTATCTACCTTTATCAACAAACTGGGTTATTATATTTTTCCTGATCACTGCCATTTTCTACCATGCATTTGAGAGAGTTATTGTTCCTGCAAAGTGTAGGATGATGAAACCTTCGTTCAACACCTAGCTTACATGACAGAACATAGTACCTCCTTTATGTAGGTATACCAGATTGGGCAGTGCTGTGACAGAATCTCCCTTAGTTAACTATTACTACAAACATTCTTCAGAGAGACCCTGACGATATCCTTATACTTCTTTCTCTGATTACCGTGTATGTAAGTGACTGCTTGCCTTGTGTTTTCTCCCCAAAATAATATTTCAAATAATCATGCATTTAGCATTCAGGTAAATGGGCAGCCCTTTGGAATTGCCCTGTGCAGTAGAGTTTGAATGCTTGACAATTCACTTTCAGTAAGGAACTTAGTGTCTGGTACCTTATCTCACCAAGTAATCTTCAGAATCTTTTTTTAAGACAATTCAAGTGGAAGTGGTTCGGGTTTCTAGCATGGTGCTAATAGACTGTTGAACTTTCACAAGCATCATAGAACACTCTAGCTTTGTAAAACTTCATATTCATGTTTCTCTCCTCCCTTTTTGTTCAGAACCTCATAATGTAGAGTTAACTTTGGCAATGGATACATCAACCTCTTGTTCTATGGGGAAATCCCTGGAAAGTAAAATTCAATGTAAGCAAACTTATAACAGCATTCAAAATGTCTCCATTTTTGAAAAATGGTTTCATGCATGGATCATTCAGTGTTGACTTGTAGAAAACCTCTATTTTGTTCATAGATGATTATGCATTCATTGTAGCCTTTGATGCTGAAATGCAACAGAATGTGGATTGAGTGTCTGCTGCTTGTGTTAATTTTGGCCTGATAATCAACCTTAAACATACTTAGTATATAAGTGGAGATTACAACTCAACCACTGCCTGACTGTTCTGCCACCCATCCACAATCTTAAAAAGCTCACCACAAAATGTAAACCATGTACGTAGCATGAAATTAGTAATCATGTCTGTGTTGAACTTTCTATCAGCTTAGCTTCTATATCTCACTTCCAATATGAAAGACTTTCATTTTCACTAAAAATCATCTTTAAGAAATGTCTTCATTGAAAAATATCAACTATTGACAATTTTTTTAAGTTCTTAAAAACTTAATTGAAAATGGAGTATTGGCAAAGCATATGATTTTTAAACATTGAGAAATACTTCTCAGGTTTGTGGTAAAACACTAGTGTAGTTATAAAGGACTATATTTAAAATTTCAAATTACATGAAAACAAAGAACTCTAAGAACCTTCTTGTTCCTTTTTATGCTGACAGACAGAATCAGAAAATACTACTTTCTGCCATATATATTTCTCTAACCAATGAAAATATTTTACAAACTCCAAACTGCAATCATCATAGGAATTAAGTAGATTGAATATGCAAAATTCTGATGGACTAAAAATTTCTCAAAGATATCCTTGTTGCCTAAAGCAATAAAAATTAATTATTGATCAATAGCTGCTAAATAATGAAATGATGTACTCTGTCCTCTATTTTCAAAGTGGACCAACATAATCCTAGGGTGATATTTTTTCTTTTCCGTGGATTAGATTTAAATGAAACAAAGTTGAACAAAGTTTTCAGCCTCATTTTCTCTCCAGAGTCATTCAAGTGCAGTAGCAAGACAAAAATCAAGATAACTATCAATGGCCCCAGTTGTAGTGGATAACTTAAGCTTCTTTGATGTCTGGCCAAACTTTCAGCAATCCACAGTGCCTGTTTGAGCCATTGGAACAAGCTGTTCTCATATAATCATTCCACCACAGAGAAACCTTCACATGTTTGGGGTAGAAATCCTTTAAACTCACCAATAGGTTTGAGGTTTCCCCCACTCTGATTTAGTCAATCCATTGGCTTGTAGCCATTGAGCATGTTACAGTGTATTATAGTTTCTAGAGAATGCAGAGAATGAATGGATTTTCATACTCATATGTGACATCAAACCAAATCATTTGCAACAAAAATTGTTAAAAATAAAATGGATACTTTTTTTGTTGTCATTGCTTTGCTGAAGAACATCTAGACTAGATGTCCTTCTTTGCCCATTTTTGGAAAAGCACAATTGTTTTTGAAAAAAAAAAGTAACCTTAGCAGATAATTTTGTGAGTGATTATATAGTTTGTGAAATTTAAATTAAGAAATTATTGCAAAATATGTTTAACCCTTTTTCACTTTTGTTTTTTATTTGTATTAGTATTTTTGACACTTGGTATAGTACGCTGAGAAATAATTGATGACTAATTAAGTTAAAGACTATTCCTTGGATTTTGTTGCTTGGGTTCCCATTTCTACTACATAAACTAGAGCATCAAAACCATTCGTTCAAATTTTTGTAATAGCTTCTTAACTTTTGTGTCCCCAAGCAAAAGATCCTGCAGTATCTAGGAAGACTAATCTTTCTAATGCAAAGCTCAAAAATATTTCATTCCTCCTTTCAGAAACTTTTGTTGAAACCAATTGAATGGGAAGTCATTGAAGTAGAGTTTCATTTAATTTTATTTGTTTTAATCTAAATGCTAGGAATATGGGCCTAGTAATTGCAGGATATTTGTTGTATCCTTATTGATACATTTTTGATTACTTGATCTACCATTGACTAAAGTCTGTTTTATTTGAGAAACAGTAAAGAAGATATGCTAGTTCTCTACACATATATGATAGTCCTTTATATATAAACAGAAAATTAGTTTACTCTCTTTGGCATAAGGAGCAAAGAACATTGTGAAGTTAAGAAAACTGACTAAAGAGTAAAAATTTTAGTTATGAAAAATTATAATTATAAAATTAATTAAAAACATTTTAGTTATGAGTTTAGTTATATCAGTGTAGTTACAGAGAGATACATATAAGTTTGATATGGGCTTGGGGAGTGGGAAAGAACTTACTAATAATTAGAGCTGTTCTATAGTAAAAATGATACTTGAGCAATAATGAGTTATCCCACGCAGGAGGTCTTTAAATGGAGATGGCAAATTTGGATGGGGAACTCTTTGTTAGATGTTAGTTAGACAGATTCTGAGTTTAGATTTGTGATTTTGTGAAAGCTATTTTTGTAGGATCTCATGCTTGAAGTCTGCCTGCCCTGCCATTAAACTTGGGCCCTTGGGAACATTAAGCAGGATTTAAATAGTTTCCAAATATAAGTATTACTAGACTATGAACACTCTTTCATTACTATGCATTTCTTACTCATATGTACATCATATTGTGTCATACTTTATTCTCTGTCACAGATCTAGTCTAGGTTTTCAAAAGTTAACAAAGAAGTTAGGCATCCAACTGAGTTTTATTATCTTCATTCAAAATGGATATTCATGCTACAAGTAATTCCACAACTCTTGTCTTAAACCATTATCCAATTCAAATTAATTTAGTGGCTAAAGGTAGAGGATATGTATGCTTGCTTCTTTGATTTCTGTTGTTTTTTTTACCCTATTGAGGATAGGAACCAAAAAAGGGCCCCAAATTGAAATGTCTCATATTTTTCCTAAAGATTAAATGTTTGTACTAGTTTCCTTTTTCCTTTGTGTGATTATTTGAAGTGACATTCAACTAAAAGTGCAATGGTGTGTTATTTTCTTTTTATGTTTTGCTTATCATGACCTGAATTTTTCCAGATCATTGAGGGAATTTTTTATATTATGTATGGCACAAGTTATATTCAGTAGTTAACCCATCATCTCCCACTTAATATCTTAACAGTTTTTAAAATACAAGACTTATCTTCCACCTCAAACTGCTATTATAAAAACAGAAGCAACAGAAGCAGTATGTAGGAGTGCTATATGAAAAAAGGTGATGAATTTGTTTTTTGATACATTGAGTTTGAATTGATAAAACATATAAGTGAAAAATTCTAGTAGGTAATAGAAAATAGAGGGTTGGAACAAGAAAGATTACGGAGAGAGAGAGAGAGAGAGAGAGAGAGAGGAAGAGAGAGAGAAGAGAGAGAGAGAGAGAGAGAGAGAAGAGAGAGAGAGAGAGAGAGAGAGGATGAGAGAGAGAGAGAGGAGAGAGAGAGGAGAGAGAGAGAGACAGAGAGAGACAGAGAGAGAGAGAGACAGAGAGAGAGAGAGAGAGAGAGAAAGAGAGAGACAGAGACTGAGACTGACACTATGACTATGGAAGCCCTGAGATTGAGGAATGCTACAATTTGGCAGTGTATGCTTTATACAGAATACATTAGGAGGTCCTAGGAGTCAAGTAGCTTTGTAATTTGTAAATTTAATTGGATTTAGTATTATGGCTTCTAGGGCAAACTCTTACTTATTTTTCTTTTTCATTTTATTGATTTTGAAAGATCACATCTAGTCATTTTCTTCCTCATTTCCTTCCTCTTTCTCATGGTAGATTATTACAATATATTAATAATTATAACAATGTAATAAAATTATAACAATATAATAATAATTAATACATTGTAATAACCTAACGTGAGAGAGGAAGGAAAAGTTAAATGCAATATTCCAAAGATACAGGTATTTCATTCTCTTTTGTTCATTTTGGGCATATATAAAATATAGGAAATTACATATTAGTATTAACATTTGCAAATGAAGAAACAAAATGGGATAATGAATAGGGAATGAGTCTTGAAGAAATTAAGACATGGATTCAAGTCTCACATCTGATACATAATGGATATGTGACTCTCAATGTGTCTAGATACTCTTCTCTCATTGATAGAGAGTATTTCTTATATCAATGAAATCACAAGCCTAGACAAAAATAGCTAGCATTTGTCATGGGGCTTTACATTATACCATATCATCTAGTTGATTCTCATCAATATTGAGATGCTAGTATTACAATATCCCAATATTACAGACTAGGAAAAACAGGGTTCAAGGAGATTAAGCAATGGATAAGTCTAAGTAAATCTAATATTGAATATGAGGTAAATATCTTAGTTGATGCTTAGTATCTAAGTATCTGAAATAGAACTGAACCCATTTTCTTAACTGTTCTTTGTAATGATTTTACCCAATGTGACAGGTTATATCTATTTTTTTTTTACCTCTGCTGAACAACCATATCAATTTCATTTATTAATTTTCCCTAATATTCAAACTGTTTCTTTAAGTGGAAAATCTTGGAATTTTGTACTAAATTTTTCCAATAAGCCAAGGAAATGAAAGGAACTTTTTTCAAAAGTCTTGATATTAATGCAATTCTAAATTTGGAATTATTGCCATTATCACAGTTTTCCATGATCTCCTTCCTCAGCCCTCACTCATACTATAGATATTTGGATGTAAGGAATAATTTTATTATTATTATTATTATTATTATTATTAGTTTCCTAATAGTTTGTTTTGTGTATTTTTCCATCAAAACCACTAGCCAAAGGACAGAGTAATCCTGATGTCCCACAACAAACTCCCAGTTAAAAAAAGACTTCCTTATTAGGCTATTCAAAATTCCTGATGTTCTTGCCTGGATTTCCTTCTTGGTGCCCTCTTTAAGCAAATTCTGGTTATTTTGTTTTGTTTTGAATTATGTTTTGCCAGTTCAAAGGTAGAATGAAATACTTCTCCCCCATATACATACACAATATCTTATTGTCTCCAGTCTCACTTCACTTTTACTCTAGTCTCTCTTAACTGCCTTTTTTACTGAACTTTTTGTACCTTTCTATTCCCATCTACCTCCCCACCTACCTACACGCTTTCCAATTCTGTTAGCACAAAAATCACATCAGTGTTACCATTGATAGTGGATAAGATGATATTGGGGTATCTGTTATGGTTTGCCTAATCATTGATGGTAAAGTTCTTTCTTCTTTAAAAATGAATAGTATTTCATTTTTTTTCAAAATCATATAAAGATTCAATAATAATCTTTGTTAAGATTTTGAGTTCCAAATATTTCTCCATATTTTCCTTATCTTCCTCCTCCCCAAAACAGAAAGCAATCTGATATAGAATATAATATATATTCATGCTAAATATATTTCTGCATCAGTCATGTTTGTGAAAGATGACTCAGAAGAATAAAGTAACACCACAAGAGGGGAAAACACAATGAAGCAAAACAAAAGTGAAAATATTTATGCTTTTATTCCATACACCGTAGATGTTTCTCAAATGCGGTTAGCATTTTCTATCACAAGTCTCTTAGAATTATCTCTCCTTCATTGCATTACTGAAAAGAGCTAAGTGTATCATTATAGATGATCACACTATGTTTTTATTTTCTGCTGCTGTTTTTTTTTTTAATTCAGCTGAATTATAATTTATTTTGCTCTAGCCTTTTACCTTTACTCTGTGTTATATCTCTCTCTCCTCAGATGTTTCTTGGAAACAACATAATAGTAGGATTCTGGTTTTTTAATCCACTGTGCTATCAAATTTCATTTTAATGGAATCTTTGTCCCCATTCACATTCACAGTTATGATTACTAACTGTATTTTCCTCAATCTTATTTTCCCTCTATTTATACTTTTCTTTCTTCTTTCATTCTGTCCGTGCTCACCCAGTGTTTTACTTCTGACAGCCACCTCCCTGGATTTGACCCATACACATACACACAACTTTTCTTTCCTTTTTCTACTACTACTTACTAACATTTCTATATACAACTTGGCATATGTTCTCTCACTGAACCAAATTTGATGGGAATAAGGTTCAAATAATTTTCATTCCTCCTTTATTTATTCCCTCTTCTGTAATAGGTCTTTTGTGGATTTTCATTTAATTTAATTTATTCTATTCTGCCATCTTCTGTTCCTCTTCTTCCAGTAGAATCATTTTCCAACCCCTTAATAATTTTAAAAGAATTGCATCAAATTATGTTATACCCCACACTCTGTCTATTTATTCTCTCTTCTAAAAGTCCTAATAGAGATACAGTTCTCAAGAGTTACAAGTATTTTCTTCTTGTATAGAGCTGTACACCAATTTAATCTCATTCGACAACATGTTTTGTTGTGGTGGTTACTGTTTTTTATGTCCTGTTTACCCTTTTAATTTTTCTCTTAAGTCTTTTATTCAAAGACTGAGTGTTCTGTTTCAGCTCTGGTCCTTTTCATAGGGAAAGTTTGAAAGTCTGCTGTTTTATTGAATACTATATTTTCTTCAGAAAGATTCTTGCTCAATTATGCCAGATAATTTGAATCTTAGTTATAATCCAAACTTCTCTATTTTCAGAAATATCATGTTCTTTTTTATTCTTATTACCATGTTATTTTTAAATAATAATATTTTATTTTCAAATACATGCAAAGAGAGTTTTCAACATTCACCCTTGAAAAACCTTGTGTTTCAATTTTTTCTCTCTCTCTTTCCATTCCTCTTTTCCTAGGCAGCAAGTAAATGAATATGGGTTAAACATGTGTAATTCTTCTAAATGAATCTCCACATTTATCATTGCTGCATAATAAAAATCAGTTCAAAAAGAGGAAAAATAAGAGAGGAAGAAAAAGCAAGCAAAAAAACAATAACAATAAAGGTGATTCTATGTTGTGATTCACATTCACTTCCCATAGTCTTCTCTCTGAATGTGAATGGCTCTTTCTATCACAAGATTAAGGAAATTGCCTTGAATCACCTCGTTGTTGAAGAGAGCCAAGTCCATCACAGTTGATTATCACATAATCTTGAATTGCTGTGTTTAGTACTCTCTCAGTTCTGCTCATTTTACTTAGCATCAGTTCACTTACGTGTCTCCAGGCCTTTCTGAAGTCAGCCTGCTGATCATTTCTTATGGAACAATAATGTGGAATATCATCTTCTAAGCTAAGTCAATTTTCTTTAATTATTTCTTGTATTGTATCAAGATTATCTTTTGGATCATACCTTTCAGGTAGTACAATTATTCTTATATTTTCTTTCCTTGATCTATTATCCATTTTTTTGGGATGGTTTTTTTTGTATGATTACTCCTAGTCTTGGGTTACATGCCTCAGTCCCTCCCCCCTTTGTCGGGAAGCCAAAACCAAGAACTCAGTTCTCTTACAAGATCTCATTCATGTGCTGGGTTCTTTTCCAGGGCCAAGAAGCACAGTTGGACCTGGCATTGCTTATCAACAGAGCTTCCCTCAGTCTTCCCTGACTTACATGTCTGACTCCCCCACTATTTTGTAAGGTGAACATTCCTATGACTGAGGAAGAAACTATTTTTCTCCCCAGTAAGCCCCAAGATTTTCTCTTGATGTTTTGTTGGAACTAGCCTGGGGATATTCACAATTCACACAGGCCAAACCAAGTTCTGATATCTTCTTTTTTGGATCTTCTCTGATTGTCAGAAGACCACTGTTCTGCTCCAACTTTTATTTGTTTTTAAGTACTCTAAAATTGCATCACAGATACGATATTTGCTTGTTTTTTTGGGGGGAAATATAGATGTATTAGAATTCTCTGACTTTGTCAGCTTCCCAGAATGCTCTCCCCAACAATTCTATTCATAAGGAATTGTTTTCTTCAGTCAATATTTGTACTTTCTTTTCCAAGCTATTGACATTATTTTTCATGATTCTTCTACATAACTCTCATTTCTTTGAACATTTTTTCTTTTATTTCTCTTACTTGATTTTTAATATCCTATTTGTACTCTTCTAAGAGTACTGTTTGGACTAGACAATAATTCATATTCCCCTTTAAGTCTTCACTTGTAGGAATTTTGGCAGTGTTGTTTGCGTCTGAATTTGTGTATTGATCTTCCCTGGCATCATAGGACCTTTCTATGATCAGGGGTCTTTCTTACACATTTTTAGCTTATTTTGTTTAGTCCTCTTCCTAGGGCAGAGGGGACCACTCTCCCAACATTCTTATTGCTGGGGGTAAGGGACATGGTCCTTGGCTTTCAACATAGTGAGATTCTGACTTGTTCACTGCACTGAGGTGACCTGGGTTACTTTCACCTATTGTGCTGGGTTCCCAGGACTTAAAATTTACCCTTTTGTTGTAGGGCTGGAAGACTCCAGCTTGCTAGCTGTGCCTCATCCTTTTGAGGAAGGATGGAGAGACACTGATTGTTGGTCTAGGCTGTGGACACTTCCTGGCTGACCCAGGACACTAGGCTTCTCTTTTACTCAAATGAGACAGGCCGTTCCTAAAGCCCTTCTAACTTATCTTAAGTTAGAAAATTCTTTTATTCCATCTGACTGAGTTTTGTTGCTCCACAATCCATTTAGAGATGTGGTTTAATGTTGTTTCCAAGAGAAACTGGGGAGCGTTCAGGCAACTTCCCCTGTAACTTTTTTTGCCCTTATTTCCTTTTATTTGTTGTCTCTTTATATGAGCATTATCTTTTTGAAGGGAGGACGTATCTTGCCTTTTGTATTCCTATTTCCAGAACTTAAAACAGTACTTTACTGTTATTTAGTCACAGCAAAGTTCATCCAGAGCACAAAGGATTGTTGTTATGTCAAGCTCAGGGCACAGCTTGCTTGTTAGAATTTAGCTCTAGAAAACAAGGTATCTAAAAGAGAGAAGTGGTCTTGGACACTGACAAAATACTCCCACAAATATGTGCTTTGACCTTTGAAATGAATGAAATGTGAGTAAGAATTGGAGTAGAACTATTTTCTATTACAAAGTTAGCCAATTGACATTCTCACAAGAGACAGAAGAAATCAAATCCAAAGCTTCTTTTTTCAACTAGCATCAGATATTCAGATTTTCATCTCGTGTCATTTCCCTTGCCTTACCCCATCTCTGTGTATTCTCATTCTTTCTCTCTCTCTCTCTCTCTCTCTCTCTCTCTCTCTCTCTCTATCTCTCTTCTCTCTCTCTCTCTCTTTCTCTCTCTCTCTGCCTCTCTCTCTCTCTCTCTCTCTCTCTCTCTCTTTCAATCTCTTTCTCTCTCTCTCTCTCTCTTTCTCTCTCTCTCTCTCTCTCTCTCTCTCTCTCTCTCTCTCTCTCTCTCTCTCTCTCTCTCTCTCTCCCTCTGTCCTCTGTTTCTCTGTCTCTCAGTCTGTTCTGTCTTCTTTCTCTGTCTCTCACCCCCCCAAAGTGTGTCTCTGTCTGTCTCTGTCTCTCTCTCTCTGTCTCTTCCCCACACCTAGCATGAATTATACAAAGAAACAACTGTATGGCAACATTTACAAGAAAAAAATTTTCCTTTCCTTCTGCCTCTCCAAAACTCCAATTCCCTAGCAAGACATACTAAAGAAATAATTCATGATTCTTCTGCCTTGTGCCTTTTTATCTCCCTCATTTTCCCCTTCTCCTTTTCTTTCTCTCTCCCCCTCTCCCAAACAACAAATTCACATAAAGCTATCCTTTGGAAATGTTTCAGAGAGAAACTTTTGTAGGTGCCACTTTGGTTATCCTTTTTTCCCATTGATCTATTATGTCACACTCTGAAGAGAAAGTTTGGCATCAGACCTTATTTCATGCTGCTTATTGATCTGCCGTGATGTACTGTGTCATCCACTTAGAGTGTTCATTTATGAAGAGTACAGCTCTACCATCAGGGATGCTTTGGAGCTGAATTCCTAAAGCCCTGCGAAGCTTCTAAAAATCTCATCCTTCTATAAACATATATTATGGCTGCACAGATGTGACTGTTGACAGAATTTGCAGAGTTACACTTTAGGAACACAGGCGCTATTCAATAATCAGAGCCAGTCCTGCATGTGTGGTGAAGGTTTGGGGTGATGGTGGTGGCTAATTCAAGCTGCTGAGCTCAGAGCTGGCTTCTTGATCCTCCTAAAGTTAAAAATGATTTGCCTTTTGGTATGAGATCACCACTTATATCTGTAAATGGTTCATGACTACAAAATACTTTATATAGATAACAGATATAGTTACAAATATAATCATATATATATATATAATCTTTAAAAACAATCCTGTAATACATAGAAGCAAAAATATGATTGTCTCTATTTTAGAGAAGAAGAACTGAAAAGAGACATGCCCAGAGTGCAAAAATAATTAATAGTTTGGGCACAATTCTAGATCCTCTGGTTTCTTATCTAGTGTGTTTTCTAGGCTTTTTATCATTACTTTTTTGCAATTCTTCCAGCTAAGTTCCGCAATATTTGTGCTTAGTTAGAGCAGTATTATTATGGTTGTTGTTCCTTCCTTCCTTCCTTCCTTCCTTCCTTCCTCCTTCCTTCCTTCCTTCCTTCCTCCTTCCTTCCTTCCTTCCTTCCTTCCTTCCTTCCTTCCTTCCTTCCTTCCTTCCTTCCTTCCTTCCTTCCTTCCTTCCTTCCTTCCTTCCTTCCTTCCTTCCTTCCTTCCTTCCTTCCTTCCTTCCTTCCTTCCTTTCCTCCTTCCCTCCTTTCTTCCCTCCTTCCTTCTCCTTCCTTCCTTCTCCTTCCTTCCTTGCTTCCTTCCTTCTCCTTCCTTCTTTCCTCCCACCATCCCTCCTTTCCTCCCCCCATGATTTTCTGCCTTCCTTCCTTCTTTTCCCTTCCAAAGGGTGCTCTGCCCAAAGGAATGCAAAATGTAAAGCCTGAAAACTCTCAAGATACTGTGGAATTCCCAGACTACATTTATTTCCTAAGGACAAAGCCTTAAACTCAGATCACTTTGGCTTTCATTAATTGACTAACAAAAGGTCCCAAATCAAGTCCCACTTGATCTTTTTTTGGGCCTTCATTGCCTCAGACTATTTATAAATAGCAATTGTTTCTCTTTTCTTCAGAAAGTCTGAGCCTTTCCCTTCTAAATGGATATTTTTTGAGGAGGTAGAAAAAAAAAAAAAAAACTATTCTTTGCCTCATTTCTTTCTTACCTCATCTTAATTATTAGCTCATTCCCTCAGGCAAACTGAGACCTATTGATTTTAGCTTAACAAGGCCATGGTCTGCCAGTGCATCCTGGGCCATGTCAAGTCATCCTGATCTTTATTTGACCTTTGGACCTAAATGGATCCAGAGGAGAAAGTGAGGGAGGTGACCTTGCCCAGCCCTCCATCACTTAAATCTCATTCATTTTCCTGTCATGGCATCTGCTACCTGATGACCTGGTTATTTTGGAGGATGAAGGACAAACAACAGCTGTGTTAACTAGTTGAAATTGAATATAAGCCTTCTGAAATCTGGTAGGGTTTTAAAATTTAGGGTGATTTACTTATTTATCTATTCATCTATCTATTTAATTGTTTATTTATTTCTTTAATACTTTAGAGCTGTCCACTTTCTAATATAAACTCAAATAACACCATCAAATTTGTGTTTCTAGCAAAAGAAACAAATGGAAATTGTGATGCCCCAGCTTTCTTTCTTATTGATATGATAGGATTTCTTATTGACATGATAGGATTTAACTTCCAATTGTACCCAGCTCTTGGACCTTTTCCTCTGGCTTTTGCTCTCTTTTTTTGACAATCAAGGGTGGAGGAATAGTTTAAAAATGCAGTTGTTTGGTTACCCTCCTTCAACAACAATAAGAACACACACACATATACATATGCAGGAACCCACACACATTTCTGCCTGATATTTTAATTCTCTCAATGAGATACTGAAATCCATAGATATTTGAATTTTTTCAATAGATACTGAAACAATAACCAATTTGGTTATATGTGTAAAAACATATTCACATGCACATGCATATATATGCACATGTGTGTATATATATATATATATATATATGTGTGTGTGTGTGTGTGTGTGTGTGTGTGTGTGTGTGCATGTATAAATTTATGAACAGATGGCACCCAAAGAGCTGAGTTCAAATTTGCCCTTAGAAATTAGCTTTGGGGCGGCTAGGTGGCACAGTGGATAGAGCACCAGCCTTGAAGTCAGGAGGACCTGAGTTCAAATCTGGCCTCAGATATTTAAGACTTCCTAGATGTGTGACTCTGGGCAAGTCACTTAACCCCAACTGCCTCAGCCAAAAAAAAAAAAAAAAAAAGAAATTAGTTTTGTCCACTCCTGCCTCAGTTTCTTCAATTATACAATGGGGATAATAATACAATCCACATCACAGAATTGATTTGAGGTTGATATGAAATGATATCAATAAGGAACCTAGCACAATATCTGCTGTATAGTAAACACTTCACAAATGCTTGTTTCTTCCCCTTCTATCTCTATTTTCTTTTTATTGCTTTTATCCTCCAAAGGATAACTATATTCAGAACCTAATGCTCCATATTTTATGGTGAAGATTTAAAATCTCATGTCTTCCTTTATCTGGTTCTATATATATGTTCAAGAAATTTGAAACAAAAATTTACTGGTTATCTAATGTGTTTTACAACCTCTGATTTCTTCTGAAAAATGAAGACTAATTTATTTTTCTAGTCTAGCCCTCTGTAAAATTCTTTCATGAGACAGTCAATATTTTGTCTTAGGATATATGCATTAAGAATTTATTTAAATTATATGTACTATCTAAAAATATAAATTATTATATATTACATAAATACATATATATGTATGTGTGCGTATGTGTATATGATGTATTCCCAGCCATTATGCTTTAATTCATACAAAAATTATTTGCCTTATCTTTTCTCATTTTCTCATACCCATCCTTCTTTAATAAGAGTAAACTAAACAAAACTGGTCTCTAACCTGTGGATGACCAGTGCTTACCAAAGCAGGCTAGAGGCAGAAGAGTCAGGAATCAAACAGAAGATTAATTTCCAAGTGAGGGAAACAATTTACAAGCAAGGAAACAGATGTCTGGGCCCTATACCTGGGACAGGGGGGAAAACCTATGCAGTATAATATAGACCGGTCTCAATTCTTAAAGTTATGGTTTCAGAGTGAGCTATAACATTGACAATGAGGGTTAATAGCCACAAGGAGACAAGTTTGATTCATAACAGGCTTGGCTTATGACTGGTAAATGGGAATCTGGCCAAGCTTGTCCAGAGCTTATTCTAGTTCAGAGAACAACTGGTGCTGGTCAAAGAAATACAGTAATTAT
This sequence comes from Sminthopsis crassicaudata, assembly GCF_048593235.1. Classification (NCBI taxonomy): domain Eukaryota; kingdom Metazoa; phylum Chordata; class Mammalia; order Dasyuromorphia; family Dasyuridae; genus Sminthopsis; species Sminthopsis crassicaudata. The sequence continues at coordinate 22,628,149 of NC_133622.1, read as the reverse complement.
GTAATTTTGTGAAAGGGTGAGAGCAAAGAATTGTTGTTATGTGAAGCTCAGGGCACAGCCTATTTGATTGGCCTTAGCTCTGGAAAACAAGGTGCTGCCACATATCTTGAAACTAGGATAAGACTTGTCAATAGCAGAATTCCATCTCTGACAATTTGTTCTTTCATCCCTTTCCTCATCAATAGACATCTGCATTGATTGGATACTTTGATGCTATAAGAGCTGCTGTAAATACTTTCTACTATAGGTGATCCTTTAGCCATTCACCTACTGGTAGGATTGTTTGATTAAGGATTAAAAAACATTATGTTGGACTCGATTACATAATTCCAAAATATATTCCATAATAGAACAAAATTTTAGCTCTACCAGCAGTCATGTACACAATATGATTTAAAACACCTCAAACATAAAATATTTCCTTTTTTTTCAGTTATCTTTGGGCATTTGACATACTAAGGGTTACCAGAATTGAATTTCTCTAATTGTAGTAAAGTGAAATATTTTTAGATAGTTTCAGGTGATTGGCCTGGTCACCTAGCTGTTCTATATTCAATTTATCCATCTTTTTATGAATCTAATCCAGTGCCAGCACTCTCAATGCCCTTTCCCTATTGTCTCAAATTTATCTAGGCTGGAAGATCCATCTCCCTTTCCAAAAAACCAAATAGTTAAATATACAACTTCTAAACTTTTTGAACCCAAAGTAGGTTTTCTTTTTTTCACTTTTTTCCCTTACCTATTTTGAGCTCACAAAATGTTCATTAGATATAAAGCATAACATGTTTTGTTACAAGAAAAATCTTAGTTCAGTTGACTCCTGCTTCATACCTTGAACTCCATTTCTTTTGATCTTACTTGAAACTATGTCTATGGATTTTTTCTTGCCTCTTTGGTCTTGTCCAAAAACAATTCTGTCTACTACTTGATATATGAAGTCAACGATTTAATATGTCATCTCTTCTCATAGCACTAGTTTTTTGAGTATTCCTGTCAAATAGCCTGCTTATTTCTGATTGTTTCATTTTTTTTCATTTTGCTAGAAGTTGCTTTAAAAATAATTAAATTTACACATATACTGATATCTGTTGCTTTTCCAAAAATAATATTCCAATTTTTCTGCTTGATGCATTAAAGGTAACTCCCAGTCTCTGCAGTATTTATTATTTAATCTTGAGGTACTAAATATTAGCTGCAATGTCTCTTTCTTATTTAAAGTTGGGATTTCTCTGAATGAATTAGCTATTAGCACCACAGATTTTTCTAATATAATATAATATATATATATATATATATATATTGTATATATATATACAGATTTTTCTAATACTATATATATATAAATTGTATTAGAAAAATCTGTATATATATGTGTGTGTGTGTGTGTGTGTGTGTGTGTGTGTGTGTGTGTGTGTGTGTGTTTGTATTTGCCCAGAACCAAGAAAATTAATATTTTTCAGCACCTAAGCCAGGGCTCAGTGTTAAACTGTACTAGTCAATCACTCAAAAGATTTCTGTAAACACCTAAAATGTGTACTAAGTTCTTTTGCAGAAAATAGAATAATCTTATTCTTTATTAGAAAAAAAAAAGAAATTCAGAAAATGAAAATGCTTTTGTCACATCGTGAAATTTATATTGTTTAGGATAAAGATTGTTTATGAATATATATTATATATATGTATATATATACATACACAGACATATGTATAGATAAAATATATGTAGATACATATAATTATATACAAAACATAAATGTATATATAAATAATCACGTATATATTTGTAAATATGCATATATAAATATGTAGTACATACTTTAGGGTTATAATCACAAGCCTCTTATCACACTATCAAACCAGGGTTCCAGAGCAGAGCTTCTGTTTGTCCCTATCAAGGATTATCAGTTGATATCTAGCCAGTATCAATTAGTTTTTAAAGTAGATCATTCAGAAGGTAAAAATACAAACTGTTGTTTTATTCTACCCCATCCCACTGGTGTACTCTCCCATACAAATACAGGCCAAACCTAGGAGATGCTGAATAAACTAGCTTAGTTTCCTTGTCTCATATCTGTCTCCATTCCAATCTATCTTCACTTTGTTGTCAAAGGGATTTTCCTTAAGGAAAGGCCCTGCCCTGTTAAATCAGTGCTCAACAAACTCATTGGCTCCCAATTAGATCAGGATTAAATGCAGAATCTTCTGTTTCTCATTTAAAGTTCTTCATAACTTTACCTCTATAGTTCTTGATTTCTTATGTTTTATTCTCTTCAATATACTGTGTGATCGATCAGTTTTCTTGTTGTTCCTTGGATAAGATCCTCCATTTTCTGAGTGTGTACTTTTTCACTGACTATCCCCCATTCTGTAATGTTTTTCCTCCTCACTCCCTTAATCCTAGCATTCCTACTTCAAGATTCAGCTCAATTCACCCTTCCCCTAAAAGAATATTCCCACAGTCTTCCTAGCACCCATCCTAGTTCCTTCCTTGTGTTTATTTGCCATTTTCATTATGTATATGATGTCTACACCTATTTGTTTACATGCTGTGTCTTGTGTATAAGGTCTTTGAGGGCCTAGACCATATTCTGGCTTTTCTTTTCATTGCTAGAATTTAATAGAGTGCCTGACTTATAGAAAGTCATTGATAAATGCTTGTTTACTCTCTGACTCAAGCTTTTGGAAAATAGGAGCAAAGATTGGATATAATTTCCTTACTCCTTTTGTGAATTCCCTTTCTTAAACCTAGAGACTTTTAGATATTACAGTGGAGTGACTACAGGGTCTGGAGTCAGGAATATGTCAGTTCAAATTCAGCCCCATATAATGTCTGGCTTTGTGACCCTTTGCAAGTCACTATCTGTTTTTTCAATTCTAAAATGAATATAAGAATAACACTTACCTTCCAAGTAACCGTGAGGATCAGATGAGATATTTACTAGGTCATTAATACTCACTTTACCGCATTTAATTGATTAATTTATTCAATAAAAATGTCTAGACCTTGTTCATACAAAATTTATACCTCTGATTCATCAACTTACCCTTAAGATAGAGGTATGCAATTGTTCTCCTAACAATTCTATTCTGCTGAATAAATATTTATTAAGGACATACATTGGGTCAATCACCATGCTAAGATTGGCTATCTAAAAGTGATAATGGTCATTTTAAAAAGTGACTTCAAGAGGATTTTAGAATAGTCAGTGTTTATTAATCCTATTGATATGGAATTTCTAACTCTACTCACATACAGACATGGGTGTTTTTATAGTGGGTTTTTATGTTGCATTGATTGAATCAGGTATTTTTTCCTCCATTCAGGCCTTAATATTCAGCTATCTGCCTTGGATCGTCAGTAGTCTGTCACACTGCAAAAGTTAATTTGTTCAATGAAGGGATTGTAATTTATTAGTGGCATTCTGTTAAAAACCAAACTTGGGCAAACTGAGGAAATGTAGGTCAAATGAATGCAGAGGAGAGGAGCGAATAGGCTGCATTCATAAGGAGTTATTGAAGATGAGAATTTTGAAACAGGCTTTAAAAGGAGGTTAGTGGATATAGTTTAATAAAAAGGAATATAGGAAAGAAATCATTTCTCTTGAGGCAAATCGTACATATTTGCCGACAGAAGAGGCAGAAAAGAACACACAAATGAATAGAGAATGGAAAGTAAATAACCACCAGGGTGGAAAATCCAATAGATTGATTCTATAAGTAGAAGGAAAGTGGATATGGGTATGGAGGGAGAAAACAATATACTAATAGAAAGAGTAAGCTAATTTTGAAAGTACAGCAGATTTAGAAAAAAGGGTCAAAAAATAGTTCAAAATTTAACTTCTTATCAAATCTCATTAAATCATCTCTGATAAATAATGTATGATTTTTGTTTTCAGATTGTCTCTGGTTGAGAGCACCTCATCTTCATTATTGTTTATGTAAAGTTTTTCTTATAATTGAGTGGGGTTTTGTTCATTTTAGACAAATATAAAGGAACAATAAGCAGAGTTGAAAGATTTTATAGAGCATCATGAAGTAAATGTCAGAAGCCATGATTTACATATGCTATCCATATGTTAATTTACATATGAGGAGTATATGTTACCTAAATCATGTTTTGTGACATTTATTTTAGGATGCATTATAAAACCTTTCAACTCTGGTTATAGCACTCGCTTTGGATTGGATCTCAATGATAGCGCAAACGCAGGATGAGGAAATGGCAAGCATATTGGTGCATCTATTTTCCCTCTATAGCATTACAATTACACAAAGTTGTATGTTTCAGAATTATTCCTTGTCAGTAGCATATCAAATATGTTGACATTGAAACAAATGAAACATAAATATATGTAATGTTTCTTGCTACTTTATCAAATCTCAAGATACTTCCACAATAGAAAATGAAATTAAAATATTAATGGTAAAGGCTTCCATTAGACTCTTGTATATTGTGTAAAGGAGGATCTGTATTTAATAAAACATTTATTAACTTTTTTTCAATTTTTTAAAATGCAGATATTTTACATTTTGTATGTGTAAGAACAGCAAGGCCTTTATAATTGAATCCATTAAAATTAATTTTTCTCCCGCTAAAGTATATTTTTTAAAAATATTCCATTCTTTGTAGTATGGAACAAAGGGAAATCCTACAGGGTCCTTAATCTTTAACATTTTATTTCCATTACTTTTTTTTTAATGGCCAAACATATCATCTTAAAAATAGGTTAAATTTAAAAATAAGTTAAGTATTAATTTCTCATTAGCTGAGCTAATATTTCCAGCTGGAAGGAAATTTTTACTTTTAGATTCTCAATGCAGAAAAAACAGACTTTTGAATAGAGAGCCCATTGCTGAAGCAGCTTTCACAATGGTGGTGTAACAACCAAAACTAGTATTATGAAAATACCATATATTTATGTCTTCCAAGCTGTTTGCTCATTTTTGCTGTTCTTTGTGAATATTATAGGATCCTGATGTAGGAGAATTGATATTCTGAACTATTCAGGGATTAGCAGAGGTTTAAATGTTAATACTCTACAACACTATTTATTTTGAAAAATTCTCATTTAAATTCTTATAAGTACTTTCATAGTGAATACTATTTTAAAAGGAGTATCTGTTAAAGGAAAAAACATGCTATCTCAGGGATGCAAAAGGCAGCACACCAGAATAATCTTTGTGCACCATGACATATTCCCTGGTACTAGCTTGGAACACAATAGGTCTTCAATCCATGTTCTTTGATTGATTTCTTTTGCATAAGTAAATATTCAATGTAAACTAAAATGTACTTTTATGCCTTCTTTAAAATTCAAGACAGTGGTGTTTCTAATAATCATAATTCAAATAATATAAAAAAGGAGAGATTTTTTTTTCTAATTCCATTTCTTTCAGGTTAATAAAGTTTAGAATCAAGTTGAAGTGAAACTTTTAAGAAGTACACAGAGAGGAAATAACCATTTAGGGCAAATGAAACAAGTTCTTTTCTGAGAGAGAGGAAAGTAAAATTGTCTAAGTATCACTGATCTTGAAAAATGAAATCTTGCATAATTCATCTAATACTTAGTTATCTTTGATTCCATGGGAGCACGTAATGAAACTGATTTGTACATATGGGAAATGCAAAGGTTTAGAAAACATTCTTCTCACCCAGATCCACTTTTTAGGTTTCAGAGTATAGTTGCTTTTTTTTTGTTTGTTTGTTTTGTTTTTGTTTTTGTTTTTGTTTTTGTTTTTTTGCACCACTCACCAGTAACCATAGAAGACTAGAGACACATATATGAAAGGCAATGTGATGTAAGAGTTAGAAAATTCCCCCCCACCCCCCAAGCCAGGTGGACTTGAATAAATTTCTGACTCTGCTTCATACTGTTATTAAAAAAAATCTTCATTTAAATTATCACTGTAATTAATGAGGTCAAAGTTAGAACTGAGAGAATTATAAGAAATTTATTACAAATGCATGAATATAGTAACATATTGATGGGCTGATCACTGGAGATCAGCAATGACTTCAAGGTGAGACCAGCTTTTATAGGTAACTAAGAAAATTCATATAGGGTAATTTTAGCAAAAGAAGTTAGGCCCTTGCATCTTATTTCCTCCCCAGACAGTAAGTACAAGGCCATTTGCTAAGTAGGGTTATAAAGGCCACAGGTCAGGAGATGACTTGGTTCTGTTATCAATATCAGGGGACTGGGTGATGCTTCCCCAATTATGATTGACAAGCATAACAAGAAATGATGGAATGCCAAGTCCATATATCTTTTGAAAATAAGTTCTGTTTACACTTGTTCTAAACCATCAAAACCTAAACAGTAAACCATAGAGGTTTGGAGGAGAGGGCTTTTATTGGTCATTCAGTGAAAATCAGAGTAATTTAGATTTAAAGGCCTAGTTAGATAACTCCATTTGAAAGGCAATTTTTAAAAGCCTGATTTTTCAAAGCTATAGATTAAGAAATTATAAATAAAACAAAATAAAATTATGACTAAAAATGAATGACAAAAAGTAAATTGTACTATGTTTTTGAAAAAAAAATTAAAATCTAACCCAGAATCTTCGCAATTTCTTACAAAACATAAGAAAAAATATATCCCTATGAATAGAGTACCCAAATATAAGAATGATACCTCAAATAGAGGGACCACATGTAGTGAGGAAAGAAGAAAGAGGAGGAGGAAGAGGAAGAAAAAAAGGAGGAGTAATAGCAACATTTCTTAACTTTTGTTTGAAATGGGAAGTTGTGTTTCTCGAGGGCAACTACTGCTATTCTCAGAATTTTGAAGATAACTCTCAGAGACTATATTATGTATGTATTATTCTTACATAAATGTGTGGTGTTTAGATCATAGAACTTGACTGTGAGAAATAATCTTAAAGGATATCAAGTCCAAATACTTTATTTAATAATGAGTACATTGAAGATGAGTGATTTTCAGTGGTTAGTTGTAGGCACCTAGTTAGTAATACAAGTCAAATTTTAATCCAGATCCCTGGATTGTAAACATGTTCAACTTTTAAAATAATTACCCATAGTAACACTTTAGTAAAGGTAATTCAACAAGATCTTATTAAGCCTCATAATTATCAGATACTGTGATGTAGTTATGATAGATACTTATGTACTTCAGAAGATTTGTCCTATAATTATTCTCATGGAATAATTGATTCTATATTTCTATAGCACATATTTCTCAAATGTTTATTGGCTGTGATATGAGACATATTTATGTGAAAATAAGGACAGAATCTAAAAGAAATCAGGGAGCCGAGATGGCAGAGAGGTCACAAGTTTTTCTGACATTCTCCTACAACCCTCATACTAATTAGCAAATCCAGCCTATGAATTAGTTCTGGACCAGCAGAATCTACAAATATTGGGATTGCAACAAATTAACATCAGAAGATAATTTCAAAAATCACCAGAAAAGGTTGTTTCAATCAGAAATGGGAGGGAGGCAGCCAGTGCAAGCAGCTGAACACAAAGGCCAGCACAGACAGCATAGAGTCCAGAGTGGTGTGGGCTCCACAGGGCAAAAAATCTACAGGGAGGAATCTATAGCAATGTGGGCCACTCTTTCCTGCCAGCAAGTCAATAAATCAGCAATGAAGTAATAAAAAATCCAACACAAATACAAAAGGTAAATAATAAACCCTGAAATGCTAGAATCTCACGGGACTTGGCCAGGCCCATCCAGCACTAGGATGAGTCAGCACAGACTCAGAACAGCCTCTTGTTGAGGAAGCTAGGACAACCTCCCCTCCTCTAAAAGCAGACATTAATATTGTTTTAAATTAGTAAAAAAAAAATCAGAGAAATCTGACCAAAGACAGTTTTTAAGCTGAAAGAGAAGAATAGATTTCAAACATTGAGGCGACTAAAAGCAGATCATCTCCAGAGGAAGCCCCAAAAGGTGATATAACCTGTTTCCCATCACACAAGGATCTCCTAGAAGAAATTTAAAAGGATCTTAAAAGAGAGCTGGGAGAAAAATAGGGAAAGGAAATGAAAACTTTGAAAGAGGGTTTGGAAAAGTCATATAAGTCATTAAAAGATAGATTTGATAAAATGGAAAAAGAAAACAACTCCCAGAAAAAACAGAATTTGTGAAACAGAAAAATAAAATAACTCCTTAAAAACAGAATTTGTGAATTAGAAAAAAATCCATAGAACAAAACAACTCATTTAAAAATTCAATTGGACAAATACAAAAAATAGTAAAAATAAAAAAGGAAATGAAGACAATCATTGACTAAAATTCAGAACTGAACAAATGGAATGAATGACTCAATGAAACAACAAGAATCAGTCAAGCAAAATCAAAAAAAATGGAAAAAAAATGTAAAATACCTAATTGGGAAAACAACTGACCTGGAAAATAGATCAAGGAAAGATAATTCCTGTTAACTATGATGAAAAAAAGAGCCTAGAAAGTCCTGAAATTTGATATTCCAAAAGGTAAAGGAACTTGGAATTCAGTCAAGAATTAATAACTTTGATAAACTGAGTATTTTCTTTTTGAGAAAAAGATGGACATTCAATGAAACAGGTAGTTTTCCATTTATTTCTGATGAAAATACCAGAGCTAAACAAAAATTTTGACCTCCAAATATAGAACTCAAGAGAAGCATAGGGTAAAGGTAAAAACATAAAATCTCTTGAGAATTGTATTTTGGTTATGGGTATACATAGAGAGTGAATGTATAATCTGATTTTACTGTTATAATATAAAAAGAAACTAGAGATGGAAAGGGGATTGTACCAGAAAATATATACAATCAATAATTTTATCCAAGAGAATGAATGTAAGGAGACAACATACCAAAATTTGTGGGATTCAGCCAAAGCAGTGATAAGAGGAAATTTTATATCTCTAGATGCTTACTTGTATAAAATAGAGAGAGGATCAATGAATTGGGCTTACAACTAAAAAAGCTAGAAAAAGAACAAATTAAAACATCCCAATGAAATACCAAACTTGAAATTCTAAAAATAAAAGGTGAGATTAATAAAAGTGAAAGTTAAAAAAATTGCATTAATAAATAAAACTAAGAGTTGGTTTCATGAAAAAAAAATTGATTAACTTTTAGTTAATTTAATTAGAAAAAAGAAGAATAAAATCAAATTGTCAGTCTCAAAAATGAAAAGGAGGAACTTTCCAGCAATGAAGAGGAAATTAAGCAAAAATTGGGATTTATTTTACCAAATTTTATGCCAATAAATTTGATAACCTAAGTGAAATGGAGGAATAGCTACAAAATATAGATTTCCCAGATTAATGGAAGAGGAAATAAATTAGTTGTCAGATGAGTAAAACAGCTAGCATTGCTATTTTAGAGAATAAACTCTTTTTCCTACAAGAACTTTTCACCCAATTCCTGTATGAGTCCGCAGAATGTTTTGTTGTTAATGTTATTGTTGTTGTTTTTTCTTATTTCTGAAAGGCAATTTTCTGTAGTGGATAAGGTGTTGAGAATTGAATTAAACTTCTGTTAAAAGGTGCATAAATAATATTTGCTAGCACTTTGACCATAGATGAATCATTAAATATTTCTGAGAATGTAAAAAGGGGTTAACCTTATCTAGGCAACCTTATTTCCAGATTCTTAATTAAATAAGATTATATAAGACATCTTGTAAACTGTAAAATGTGACAGATAGATATATAGATAGGATGTATAGATAGGTAGATAGGTAGATAGCTAGCTAGATAGATAGATAGATAGATAGATAGATAGATAGATAGATAGATAATGTAGGGGTGAGTGGGTTTGACTTGAAGGAAAATATATTGAGAGGTAATTTTACCAATGTGGGAAGCTTCCAGTGTACAAACTTTCTACTGATGCTGATCAACATATCTGCAAATCATAAACTTTAAAAGTTATTTGGACACTGAAAAGTTAAGTGATTTGTTCATAGTCATATATGTAGTGTGTTTTTGAGTTAGTATTTGTGACCAAGTCATCCTAACTTCAAGACCACTCCTCAATCTACTAAATTATGCTATTTTATATTGTATAAATGCATTGATCCTCAATTAAATAAGAAATTAAACTTGTGTAATTATTTCAATAAAAGTTACTCAAAAGCATGACATAAAACATGATTTATATATTAAATAATATAATATTTTATAATATGGTTCTAATACCACAAGTCTTCCAGCACTAAAAATAAATGGATGATGATATAAATAATTTCTCATCTCCTTCCAAAAATGAACTTTACCCTACTTAGCAAACAATAGACTTTGTTCACTTCCTTTGCTTAGATCTCCAGATAGGATTTTTCCTCTTCCTTACCTTGCCTTCCTTGAGACTCAGTGGGATTAAAAAAAGGTCAATACAATGGAACATTGGTATCCGTTCTACAAGGGAAGCAATTTCACTTTCCTTGTAACGCCTAGTGAACAAACAATATCCCAAAGGTCAGTGCAACAATGAAATATTGCTCTTGTCACCATAGAACGCAAAGACAATGAAGATGACATTGATGAAGAGCAAATGTTATGTGTCACTGAAACTTTGACCAAGAGTTGGCTAAATAAAATACATGAATCTCTTGAAGTTTTTTTTTTCATCCTTTACTTTCTAATGTTTTTACACAATTCATAAATCAATCAAGCTTAATCAGAACATAAGGTAATGATCTGAAGAAAGAATATAATTATATGTCATTTAAAATGGGAATGGATCAAGTTTATGTAAGTAATTACTAAGGTCTCAGTCACATATGTTTAATAGATGATAAAGAAAATAGTTTACTTATGTACAGATTCAGTTGCTTTTCAAGCAGCCAATGAAAATACTCGTAGTTGTGGATTCTTGCTTTAAACATATACAAGGGAGACCTGGAATGCAACAGGATCATTTTTTCCCCCTTATCTGATAGCCTGACAACAAACATTCATTATATTCCTCTTCTGTTTCATTATTGTGTTAAACCCTGGTCCTGTTATATTATGGTTTTGCTTGCCTTATTGTAATCACTGAAAGGGATATTGAGGAGCACAATTTGAAGTTTTTTGAGTGGATCTCTCCAAGGTACTTGTCTTAGTTGTGATGACAGCTACCGTTTCAACTAGGCTTTCTGTTATAATAAAAAGACAAAATCTCAGACAAGCAGATTTCAGTTTGTTTTACAGAAAATGAATAATTATGCTTTGTCCCTTATGCCCAGTTGGTCACCTGATAGTGTCAATTCTTCTTTCTGGCACTTATCACATATTTTCTTTCTTTCTTTCTTTTTTTTTTTTTTTCTTTAAGACTATTGGCGCTTCACATCAGGATTATTATAATAATCATTCTTCTCTTGTTTTCCTCCTCTTCTTACTTAAATTCATCCCATATACCACTGGCAAATTAACATTCATTAAGATAACTTTCATATCATGCCCTTAATGATCAGAACAATAAGGGCTTTGAAGGAAAGAATTGATTTTTACCATTGTTAATGTCTCCTCTAGTAATCTCAATACAATACTCAGGAAATTTTCACTGAAATTAATTATTACATTATTTATTCTTCAAAACAATTTGAGAAATGTCTTAAATTTAATACAGTAAAATGTCCCTATGTTAAAGAATGGTGAAGAAATTATCCATCCTTTTCTTGCAATCTGAAATGGTATTTTAACAAATCTATGTTCTTGCCCATGATGCTACTCCTACCAATAATATAAATTACAACTTACATATCCCTTCTCATCTTGTTTGACACTTACCCAAGTCTTTCCATAAACATTCAGTAGAAGAAAATAGAATTTCTGTAGTAGTTCTCTTCTATTTAGGTTTAGAGTCCTTTCTCTATGTTTCTTAAATTAAATAGAATTGCTTCTTGAGACAGTACAAACACATACACGTGTGTATTATATCTATATCAATCTCTTTTTCTGTCTATATCATATTAATATATATATACATAAATATATGTGTATATATGTATATATATATATATGTATATATATATATATATATATATATATATATATATATATATATATATATATATATATATGTGTGTGTGTGTGTGTGTGTGTGTGTGTGTGTGTGTGTGTGTGTGGCAACTCTTGTCTCCCCAGAGTTTTTGCTAAAATTCCCAGAAATCCTTAAATCCTTTTACCTTGGAAGTTCAGTCATCCTTAGATTTCACACATTGAAAGTACTCCTGAAGCTTCTGTTATCAGCTGTTTCCTTCTAGAATCTCTGTTTTAAAGAGGATGAGTGGGATATGTTCATTCTTTCCAGGATGCACAACTGAATCTTTTTCTACAGTTTCCCATGCTAGAAATGTAATTACCTTTTCAATGATTTTTTTATGTGTTCCCATCTTCTATCAGAAGGCAAATTATTTGAGGATAGGGGCTGCCTTTCTACTTTTACTTGTGTCTTTAATGTTTAGCATAGTATCTGATATATAGCAAGAATTTTACAAATTCCTGACTTGACTTTGACTTAATTCAAGTCTGTCATGTGTGATTAAATTTTGTTAACACATAATGAACATAGCCTTACACTATTGCATAGTATATACATTTATGAATTCCACATATTTCTTTTATATCATTTGTATCATTTATAGCTATCTCCCAGAATTGCTGAGAGATAAAATAAGATAACATTTTCATACCTGAAAGTTATACAAATGCTACTATTATTATTATTATCATCATTCACACAACATAAATAAGGTACTTTTCCTAAGTTATTTTAACATTATATTTTAATAACTCCTTTTTTTTTGTTTTGTTTTGTTTTGTTAAAATATCTCTACCAGATATTTGGAGTGAGAGAATTCAGACTTTGAGACTATACTTTTTTCCTGCTGTTCACTTATAAAGATTTTTTTTCCACATAACTTTCAAAAACAGAAAGGAATGTGACTTAATATAGTACAAGTCAGCCTACCGCTGCCATGAATGACAGATTCCTGGTGCCAACTGACTAGTTGGAAATTATAGCCATGTCAAATCTCTGGGTCCTAGAGCATCAAATAAAATGACCTTTCAAGGTGAATCACTCAACAGGTCTGTGGATACAATTTGGCAAGCCAACACTTTCTCTTTTTCATAAAATCTGGATTCATGGTATTGCCAACGACTATTTATTTAATGGTAGATTCATATGCTTAAGGGGAGAAATAGAGAGTTAAACAGGAGAAGGACAATTGTTAGGTGCTACAATTAAAAACATAAAATGTAATGATAATCTGTTTTTGGGGATAAAATAGCATTACCTCCCTCAACATTCTTAGATGCTCAGCTGTTTTTAAAATCAAATACAATCAATTCCAAAAATAAAAATTGTTTCTTGATTGCAAATGTCATTGTGTCTAGCCATGAAAAAAAAAATAAATAAAAACAATCTTCCTTCCCAAGACATTTAAAACATATCATGTTTTCTTACCCAAGCATTTAAAAACATTGGATTATGTGTCAAAACAAAATGAAAAAGAAATTGACATATTCACATCATCAACACAGCAATACTTTACAGACTCAATGATTCATCAAGCATTTATTCAACTGGGGAGGGCCATTTTAGTTTCTCTGGCAGTTCCATAGAGATTATTCTAAATGAGTTTGAAAGGCAACAAGTTCCTTACTAAATTAATTAGCATATGATTCATTTGTTTTCTTTTTCTTTTTTTTTTTTTTTTTTTTTTGATAACCTTTTTGATGGACAAAAAGGTAAAAACTCTTTTACTTTAAGCTTAAAGGCTGAGGTCTGTCCAGATTGTGCCTGACTTTCTACTTAATGTTCACTGGTCACTGAAGTAATTAACCAATTATTATTTCTGTTCAAAATTCCCTTGTACAGGGATATAATAAAAGGAACATTAGTATAATTACATTAGCTCTCAAACTCTTTTAGACAAAGACAACTATTATCAATCACATTGTCTTGTAATTTCTTGCTGTTTATTTTGGTAACAAGCACTTTCAAGCAAATGTGTCTTTTTTTCTTTTTTCTTTTTATTATATTTTGGAGTATGTAGAAGCCCCATTAAAATGTAGATATCTTAAAGAAAACTATTTAGTGACACATACATAACAATTAAAAAAATGCAAAGGATTCAGCTGGATCCACCCAAAATATAAATTGTACACCAAGCTAACCATTCAAAATTTTGAATTACTCTTTAAGACTACTTTAGACAATGTAGAAAGGGTATTTACCCTTTCAGCATAATGTTATATATTTTAGTTATTTGTTTTCAACAGAGAATTTCCTAGTCGTTCAGAGGAAATACAGTAAGCAATAATCAAATACAAAATAGGTCCCAAACATCACTGATACTTTTAAAATTCCATTGTCCTTTGTAAAATGTCTAATTTGTTTTTGGGTATGACTAATGCAATTTGTAAACTCTCGTTTGCCAAATATCTCCCTCTACATAGTAAGACAACTATGAGATTGAGGAGCAACATAGTTATTACTTAAGAATTTTCTAACAGCATTTTCCAAATCGTGTCACTCATTTTTTTGAAGGGGAAAAACAAAACAATTATAAATTTGATTCACTATATATTCACTATGAATATTATGAATATACGATTCACTATGATATTCAATATAATTATGGGAGAAACAGTTTGCAGTAAGGCCAGATGAACAAATAGACTTATTTATATTGATGCTGCTAGGACACTCTACATTAGGAAAAAAAGCAAACTAAAGTCAACCACACAAGGAAAATATATTTTTGCAAGAAATGAAACAAAGGCTTAAATCTTCTTTCAAAAGTGACATTTGAAAATTGGTTTAAAATATAAAAGATAACCATGTTTTTCCTATAATAGACCTTTGCATATTAACTAGTTTATGACAATAATGTGGATATGTCATCAAATAAGTTTTATTTCAAAACTAAATAGCTAATATTTAGATATGCTATTTGAATATTTAAATATTTTCTCACTGAATTTTTCCCAGATTATCTCAATGTATTTATATAACCAAAATATCCTTGTCTTATCCACTCACC